>NW_027500562.1:0-88333 GCF_021521415.1 Bidens hawaiensis
TCGTTTATGTTCGTTTATTTAATAAACGAATACGAACATGAAAACGTGTTCCTTTCGTTCATTTATGTTCATGAACGTTCGTTTATGTTCGTTTATTTATGTTCGTTTATGTTTGTTTATGTATTAACAGAACATAATTAAATATTATCTAGATAGGTAATCTGATTAAAGGTATTTATATTAGTTAATTTGTGTTCATTTAAATGTTTTCATTTAAGTTCATTTATATTTGTTTGTGTTCATTTATATTTGTTCATTTATGTTCGTTTATATTGTTCAGTTATGTTCGTTTAGATTTTAAACAAAACGAACACAAATGTCTCTTCTTATATAAATGAACATGAACATAAATATTTGTTCGATTATGTGTCAGTGTTCTTTTAAAGTTAAATGAACGAACACGAGCATGCCTTTGTTCGTGTTCATCTATCGATTCGTTTACAAGCTTTCACTATTCACATTGATGAATACATTGGTCTCAATCTATAGGCTCCGCCGATTTTATTGGGGTTCGTTTGTGTTCGTGAACACATTAATTTCGTTAATGAAACGAACACGAACATAAAATCTCGTTCGATAAGTGTTCGTGAACACATTATTTTCTTAACGAACGAACATGAACAAGGCCTTGTTCGTGTTCGTTCGGTTCGTTTACAGCCTTAATAACAACAACAAATTTAAGAACACCTTATAAGCCAAGAAACCCTCTGCTTGCGTGCGCGCATATAATGTATATATGTGTGTGACACTTAGGTGGACAAAAGTGAAATTGCACTAATTTTTGACATTATTTTACTAATTTCGTGAAAAATAGCGTTAAAAGTGACGGAAGGTTTATCAGGCATCATGTGGTGGAGTTGATGGCAGAAAGACAAGGGTACATGCACCAATGGGTGTGCTGCTGGTTGAGTGTAATGTGCCTTATGTCCAAGGCTTGATGGCAAAACTACTTTCGAGTCGGTGGTCTCACCGAAAGCAGTTTCTCTATTCATACGGTAGAGGTAAGACTGTCTACATCTTACCCTCTTCAGACCTTACCATAGCTTTGCTATTGGTGAGATATATACTGAGCATGATGATGATAATGACCACCTTATAAGCCAAGAAAAAGAATAAACATGAAGTCATAGATTAACAACACTTTTAACAACGTTGTAATTATTATATATATATATATAATATTATATATATATATATATATTAAAAAGCATTTGTCGGTGTAATCAGTATTGTTATATTTGTTTTCACGTTTTGTGTTTTAACTTCAATAATTACAACGGTGATAAATATAAATAAAAAATCTTAGAACAAAACAAAAACAAAAAGGCATAAGGACTCATGCACTTCTGTCTTTGTACAACTCTGTCACTGGTCCCACCTTAACCCAAACAACCTCGAATAAAGAAACCAAACACATCATGAAAGGTAACACGCTACACTTCATTAAAGATATATTCGCACATGGCCACCTGTTCACAACTTTAACGAAACCCCATCCCAAACGATATCCCAATTCTAATAAAACGACAATCTCCACCTCCTTCCTGTTTTCCATACACATCACTTCCTTAACTCATAAGCTGCATGCATTACCACTTGTACGTTACAGATTTACCCATGCAACAATTACTTGTACATTAAAAGCAAAATTACACAAATTTTTTACGTAACATTTAAAAAAAAAAAAAATTAAATAACGTGCCAAAATTAGATAATGCGGGTAGCCTAAAAACAAAAACTTCACAGTTTTAAATTAAAAAAAAAGGTAAAAAGGATTAAAAATAGTAACACGCTTTAGCTAACTGTACTTTAAATATTACTAATGCATCGACTACTTAGAACCAATATATATCAGGTTTCCAACCTTTTAAACATGCTTATGTTCATATCTTTAATCTTTTTTGTTATCTTTGAATGTGGATATTTACGAATCAATCAAGTTGGCATGTCAGTCTCTCCTATCCTATCCTATCCTAGATGCAAGGAATTGATTCGTCATACCATATCACTTTGAATAAAAAGTTTATGCAAATGGCACAATTAACAAGTGTAATATTTGTAGTTAAATAATTATGGTTCTTATACTAATTTCGTAACAAGCTTTCGGAATTAATATTAACTAGTAATAGAGACCCGCATGTTGTGTTGGGGGTTAAAATCTTGATTCGACAGCTTATACGAATAATACTATTAAAAGTGCACATTTGTCATAAACAAAAATTTTAAGATGACAACCTGCAACTCGTTCAAGTCACGTGAATGTTAGCAACATATCAATACCAACTCTTCCAATTTCTGAAAACAACAAACATGCTTACCTTATTTACCCTGCAAAAAAGAAAAAAAAAAGGTAGATTATTTCTCCTAATTAGAAATTAAACTTACCTTCTAACTAAAACTGACCTGTCAACACTTGGAAAATATTTACCATTCAAGAATGTTTAGCACTCTTTTCTCATTGTTCTTAGCATTTATTTCTACGTGTTATGATGACTTAGACTGAAAAAATTTACCATTCATTTAGAAGCATTTTTATATTCTCATTTCATAACTAAATGAACACTTAACCTGACCAATACACCTTACCCACCCAAATATGCTGAGTAAAGGCTTATCTTCTTTTAATAATGAATTTTAATGATATACTATGAAAAACCAAGCATACGAACAATATGTATTATAAAACATGGGTTAGACTCAAATTGAAAATCAACATGATAGTTATCCTGAAATCTGCATAAGAGATAACTTAGAAGGTAAGGGTTGTCACCAAAATGTATAAGTAAAAAGTTTATATGTTAATTTGTTGAAACTCCAACATCTATTACATGAGTGACTGGGTACACACCAAACCAAACTTAATAGATAATATCAAATCATAAACAACAACTTCCCAAAGTAAGATTTGCATATTGCCTAAAAGCTACATCATCTATAATCATCCAACAATTCAGTTAACTAATAAATTAAACTATTTATCAACGGCATAATTTATCTAAAACATGCCCCAATACACTCCTCGTAAATCTCGGGGACATGGCCACGGTCCGTTTCTCAACACAATTACATTTCACTTCTTTTTCCTTTTTTTTAAATATTATTAAATATGTGTATGTCTAAATGAAGGTTTGAAGCACGGGAGGCTCCGAAACGTAATACATCGGGTAATATGCAAATACCCCGCTACATGAGTGTGCCTCTCCTTCCGGCTGGCCTCGAGGCTATTGACACTCGTTTAGCGGGGTATTTGCACATCACCCGGTGTCTTACGTTTGGGAGCATTCGTTGCTCCGAACCTTCATTTAGAAGACAGACACAGAATTAATAAGATTAAAAAAGAAAAAAATAAGCAAAAAGTAATTTGAGTAGAAAGAAATATATGTTTGAGAGACAGGGCCGCGGTCCAGAGATTTATGAGGAGTGTGTTGGTGGCAGGTTTAACGGCAACGATGGATTGAGGATGGGATTGGGGTTGCGAAGAAGAAGCAAGAAGCTTTGCTTTTCTTGTGTTTGTTGAATTTGTTAGCATTCGGCTTCATTATATATATAGACGGAAAGGAGGATGCTTCGGATAATAATAATAATAATAATAACTGTAAAGATTATCCGTCAGCCTAATCTGCTTCTACTTCTCACGCTCCCCATGTGTTTGATTAGATAGATTTGTGCTTATCCCGATTTTCAGTTATCTTGTTTGCGAAACAAGACTCTTGGGGCCCTAATTATATCTAATGGTGGAGGAGAACAAGAAATTTATTAAGTTAATTGGTGATGTATTTAACCAAAAATGAAAGAGTATAAATAATGATGTACTTGTTGAATCAAATAAATTTGGATTGCAGTGCCTATTGAATAGTGCAATCTTCATTGAGCCCTTGACTTAAAAGTTGAAGACACAACAGAAACAAGCAAACGGGTCAAAATTCACAAATGTAATGTACTTGTCACAATAATAAGTTAAAAGAGAGTTATAAGAGTCAAAACAAACAACCATTAAACCATAAGAGTTGCTAGTTACCATTACACACTGCAATACACTAAATCGGAGCCTTCGTTCCATAGGATCATCATATCATACCTTAAGTTTCTTTTCAAAGGTTTTAAAAATATAATATAACCAAGATGAATACCGACCGATTATTTCCATTCTCTACACCAAAAAATGCTGTCTAGTGATGAAAACTGCAAGTCCTGCAATGCATGCCACAAATACAAAAATTAACATTTTATAACGACTAAAATCTCAAATCAGGTTAAAAGAAGTGGTTATTCAGGCTTACAGTAAGGTTGAAATCTGGTAAAGAACCCAAGTCCAGATTCTCAAGATCATCATATTGAGAACTTGCACCGGGTGCACAGTCAGCATTGACAATCGACCCTGATTGAGGTGTTATTCGACCTTGAAATCACCAATAAAGTCATTGGTATCAAGATTCTCATTGCAGAACAAGAGTAATCGAATGCATATAAATTAACCGCTTGTGAATCATATTCCCATATGGCTAACTCCACATCATCCTTATTTACAACATTAGAAGCCAAAGGAAGGTATTTGAGATTGTCACAAATGGCAATGATGATGGGTCCAAAAGTTCAAGCTCACGTTTTTAAAATAATGGGTACCCAGAAGGCTGTTTTCTATGGTTTGGGTATCGAAGTCCCTCCATAGTGTCACGTCATTGCATGTAGAAAAACAGAGTTTCGAAGCTCTTCTCTATAATGCCCCGATATGGTTTAAAACCCCTTGGACGCCCCCTATATAAGTGTGTGTACACGCGCGCAAGCGTGTGAGAGATGGAGAGAGAGAGGACCCACCTTTTCTCCCCTCTTTCGCGCAGGTCGTTCCAAAGGCGCCCCCACCTACCGCGTCCCCTTTTCCGCGCCCTATAGCGTGAGGTCTAAGTCATCATAACGAGTAGAAATGAATGCTAGAACAAGAGAAAAGAGTGCTAAACATGCTTTGAATGGTAAATTTTTTCCAAGTGTTGACGGGGCCAGTTTCAGTTAGAAGTTAAGTTTAATTTCGGGTCATTTCTAATTAGGAGAAATAATCTACCTTTTTTTTTCTTTTTTGCAGGGTAAATAAGGTAGGCATGTTTGTTGTTTGCAGAAATTGGAAGGGTTGGTATCGATATGTTGCTAGCATTCATGTGACTTGAACGAGTTGCAGTTTGTCATCTTAAAATTTTTGTTTATGACAAATGTGCACTTTTAATAGTATTATTGTATAAGCTGCCGAATCAAGATTTTAACCCCCAGTGCAATGCGCGGGTCTCTGTTACTAGTTAATATTAATTCCGAAAGCTTGTTATGAAGTTCGTATAAGAACCATATATTATTTAACTACAAATATTAAACTTGTTGATTGTACCATTTGCATAAACTTTTTATTCAAAGTGATATGGTATGACGAATCTTTGAAATAAAATAATGGAAAGCATTTTGACACATTCTTTGGACATAAAGTATGAAATATTCCTACGGACTACATTACTTGTACGTGATCAACATTCGATTCCTTATCTTTTTGTCTACTTAGAATCACACGGTCATAACTTTCTATTTTAAGGATCTTTGGATGGAATTGTTCCTTCTTTTCCAAGTGCTTGCACTTTATTCGCTAATTAATTAATTAATAATTAATTACGCAATCTCCATCCAATTCTTTGCATCTAGGATAGGATAGGAGAGACTGACACTGCCAACTTGATTGATTCGTAAATATCCACATTCAAAGATAACTAAAAGTTAAGGATATGAACATAAGCATGTTTAAAAGGTTGGAAACCTGACATATGTAATAACATTTATCGGAACTTTACGGCAGGGTGTGCGTAATTTGATTTATGACATATTACTGACGTGCATACGCATATCACCAGACAAAGAATGATCAATTTTCCAATAGATACTTATTAATTGGTAAACTCTTTGCCAACAAAGTACCGACAATTTTTAGAAACTTTACTAATGTATATTTCTACACATATTCGTCGATAAAATTCATTAAAAATCAATACTAATGGCTTTAAATTTCGTGTTTTTTGATTTCTGTACACTATTATTGTACTATCTCTTCTATTTATCTGATTTGAATAAACTTTTGTGAGTATTATGTTGCTTATATAATTGAGTCTGGTAATCCAACAACATTACAAATACTTATCTACTCAATTAATGACTTATAATCAATACTTATATTAAAGCTTAGAGGTGTTTAAACTTCAAAACAAACTAAAAAGTTGTATTTTCAAGTTTATGTAAATGGCAAATTTAACGCATATTCCCTGCTGCCTAATTTAGGAATCAAGTTCCATCTCCACCACCAGCCATTATATATGTATATATTAGATATATATAAGCCAGCAGCTACTTGATCGATCGTCTATCTACATTCACATCCATCCATCCTCATCACACTTATCTCCTCCTCTCAAATTCCGGTGTGTTGACGTTCCCAAGATAACAAACTTCCAACACAATAATGATCTTAAACCTGGAAAGAAACTTAAGGTATGATATGATGATCCTATGGAACGAGGCTCCGATTTTAATACTTCGTTACAATTCAAGTTTATTACACCATGAACAATACATCGTTTGTTCATGGTGTAATAAACTTGAATTGTAGTGCTTGTTGAATTGTGCAATCTTCATTGACTTAAAAGTTGAAACACAACCGAAACAAACAAATTTACAAGCAAACAACCATTAAACCGTAAGAGTTGCTAGTTACCATTACATACTTAAGTTTCTTTTCAGGGTTTTAAATAATTATAATATAACCAAGATGAATATCGACCGATCATTTCCATTCTCTACACCAAAATATGCTGTCTTGTGATGAAAACTGCATGCATGTCACAAAGTCACATCCGATCCTGATTGAGGTGCGTTATTCGGCCTTGAATCACCAACAAAGTCATCAGTATCAAGATTCTCATTGCAGAACAACGAGTCATCGAATGCATCTAAATCAACCGCTTGTGAATCATCTTCCCATATGACTAACTCCACATCATCCTCATTTACAACATTAGAAGCCGAAGGAAGGTGTTTCTGCTCAACACACCACCCAGATTCCTAACTCGCATAAAATAAAAACAGTCAGCCTTGTCACACAAAAATCACCAGTTAATTAAAACAACTAAGATGAGTAGGTCCTAATGCGTTTGGGTTGAAACAGGCCACTCAAATATCTAACATGTTTTATGTTCTGAGTTAATTACTTGGATAGTCAGACGGTCCCTGTGGCATGTCCATATTGCAAGTTTGGTCCTTAAGCGTAGCACGAATGTTCCTTAGACTGAATGAACGTTAGTTTCTCCGGTCGAGTACTTATGAAATGAGTAAAATACCTTTACTGCTAAAACACTGAGTAATAATAACTTATTAACATAGTATATAACTTGTCACATAACTTAATAATTTATAATAACTATTTTTTGTCTTTTATTAGTAAGGGTATTTTAGTCATCTCACATGCGCTTAACTGGAAAAACAAACGTTCATCCACTCCAAGAACCATTCTTGTTACGCTTTCGAAATAATTATCATACGTGTAATTTTTCAAACTTAATAAACAACTTGCAATATGGACATACATACCACAAAGACCATCCATGTAATTAACTCTTATTTTTTATATATTCTTCTAACTTATTAATTTATCAACTAACATTTGTATACCAACTTATCTATGTACAAAAGTCGAAAGTCACCCAAAGTGCTTATAATGCATAAAACCTCATAAACTAATTTATTCAAATATCCGATTTTTATTTATTAATATAGTTTCTGTAATCATATTTGATACTAAACTTGCATAAAAAACAAAACTTTTTGTAACACTAAATATGTATAAAAATCTTGAACAGGTAAACCCAACCGGACCTGCAGCAAACAAAGTACCACTGACCCGAATCAGTTTTGACTTCTGACGCGTTACCTAACCCGTTCAACCCACCCACATTTCCACCCCCTACATCACAATTACTCTGCTCATCAGGAAGATTTTCAGGGTGTTTGTAGCATATTCCTTCATCTTTATCAAGTGTAGGAATAAATTCATCAATGAACTGCTGCGGCATTTCATTCCCGACACCAGATTTGGCTGCTAAATGTTGTAAAAGCTCAGCATCAGTCGGTTCAAATTTCACACCCATGGGAAGCCCGGGCCACTCAACCGCCACCTGTCATATAAAATGCATAGTTGCATACAATACATGAACTTTGTATTTATATTTTATAAAATCAAACGTATGCAACTGCAACTGATTACTAAAAAGATGGAAGCTTTCTTACATCACTATTATCGATCTTGTAATGGCATTTGGGGCACTTTTTATTTGCACCGCAGTCTTGACTTGTTGCGTTAAACGAAGACCAGGTGTTTTAACCTTTCTTGCTAAAGTTCTACCACTAACAATCCAGCTTCTACAATATTCAAAAGATAGATGATTATATATGAATGACGCTAGCTAAAGCTTAAACATATCACCAAATGTGTTATATAATAATAATAATTGGCATGATGATCTGGTGCTCAATACTCACTAAAGAGTGAAAAGAATCAGAAGGCAAGTTTGATGTGCATGCTTAGTTCAGTAAACCATTTGACTTTAGTCAATACCTCAAATGCCTCTTAACATATACTAGGGGTGTGCATGAAGCCGTTAAAGCCAAACCAAAAAAAAAAAACTAACGGTTTTGTTTTAGGGTTTCGTAAAAACCAAACTTTCAGTTCGGTTTCGCTTTTGCATGTAACTAAAGGGGTGTTTGGGATTCCTTTTTAAAACTCACTATAACTTTTCAATAAGTTAATAAGTTACAAAAGTGTAACTTATTAGCTTTCCTCCCTCACACCAAAAGCAATCCCAAACACCTTATTACTTTTCAAAAAGTTAATAAGTTGTAAGTTGGTGAAAATAAGGCAATCCCAAACACCCCCTAAGACCGAAAAAGCAGAGCCAAACTTATAGTTTTTTATTTGTTATTTTAAATTTTAAGTAATTTGTAACAGTTAGGGGTTGCAATTTGCAATAAGCCAACCTGCTCGTGAGCTACTCGAGCTTGGAATGATAAAAGGCTCGAAACAAGCCCGTTTAGGCTCATCGAGCCTTATGTGTTATTATGTTTAACCTCTTTTGGATTCTATATATTAATTTCACACTCCACAGCTGAGCCAAAATCGAGCTTTGGCTTGTGTAAGGTACTACTCTAGCTCGAGCCGAGGTTGATAAATATATAGTTTAACTTTAACCCAATATTATAGGCAAAATGTATAATAATAATAATAATAATAATAATAATAATAATAATAATAATAATAATAATAATCAATTAATTATTAACTAACAAATAGTTTTATCCCAAATTCATCACCTTTTTCTTTCAACCCAAAACTTTCAACCCCAAACGTCAAAAACCGAAACCAAACAGTTTTCAAAAACTCTAAAACAACATTTCAGTTTTTGTTCAGTTTTAGCCCAAAATTGAAACCGAACCGACACATACACACCCCTAACATATAAAAAGTTAGTTATTATTATTATTATATATTTATTATATTTTTATACAAAAAAATTATTATTATAATTTTTAAAATATAAAATAATTATTAAAAAATTAGATTAATAAAGGTTCATTTAGACTAGCAAACCAGCTCGAATAATAGTAAATTCAGTAGCAGTTATTGATATTACAGTCATTACAACATTTGAGGTGTAACAAATAATAGTAAGTTCAGTAGCAGTTGTTGTTAGTAAGGTCCTAAGACATAAAGATGGTAAAAGAAATGGGCATATTAGATGGAGTTGTTGCTGCTAACTCACCGATGGCATTGCTAGTGGCTACTACTCAACTACTTACACTGATGACTCTAAACACATAATCAAATTGTAACACCAAACAGGTTAAGAAGTATAATTAGTGGACTTACAACTATTTTATATGCACAGTGCCATCAAAACTGCAAGCACATATCTTTCATAATGGTAAAGCAAGATGCCAAATAATTTGAGTTCACATATTGGGATATCACAAATATAAATTACATTCAAAATGAAACATATAATCAAAGGTAAACATGTAGCTGCAGCCTACCAACCCGATACGATTGTCATCCATACATGAATGATGAATTAAGAGTGCTAACAAGCTTGAGATAAATTACCTCTTTACCCCATTCGGTTTTGTCTTCATAACCACAACTAGTAACATGGATAGCCTCTTCCAAAAGGGTAGCAGAATTTGTGGTGGGTGGAATACCTCCCATCTCTACAAAAGTAGCAGAAATGAAAACCGAAGATTGACCGAATTGTTTTTCTAAGCTCCTTTGTGACATGAGTAATGACTTTTCCTCATCATGCATATCCTGCGGAACAAGAATCCAGTCAACACCACATAAATTCACCAAACGATATAAAGAAACTATCTCACCAAACAGCAGGGATCTAACAAACCATAATTTAATATGATTTACCCAACAAAGCATTCATAGCACCGGCTTTCTTGTGGTGTTGGAACCGAAGATGTTTCTCACGAGAAACATAAACTAGACGTGGTAGCTCACTGCCATCTGTATCAAGGTCTCCACTGTGTCCTAAGAACACCTACACAATCACAAATAACTACAATCATCCTCTCACGGTCTCACCTAAAGTACCCTTTGATAATATCAAATGTCTTACAACGATCATGATATAATTTTTTGCTTGAAATGAAAAGCATTGTACTGTAACTTATAAGAGAAGCTTATTCATCAGACACATAGCAGGAGACTTTGTCGACAGGGTAATCCACTGCAAGAATTGATAAAACTGTGTTTGCTGTGATTGCAAGAATTGTCTTACAAATGACTTTCTCGTCTCTTCAACTTCTGCTCTCCGGTGATGCAACCACAGATCTGTCCCAGACAAAATTTGGCAGTAATATGAAGTGGCAGAAATCTGGCTGGAAAAGTCACCGGAAAGTCATTTTTGGCAGGTAAACTTACCAGAAGAGTGCCTTTGACGGCTGGTTCCGCCTCGCCTGAAAATTGCGCCTAGGCGCACCAGGCGAGCGCTTTTGATAACTATCACACATGTAGAAAGAGGAGGCATTCATTTCAATATATATGTATATAGTTGACGCGTAAAATAGATATTAGCTAAAAAGGAAATGTGTGCTCAAAGTGTAGAAAAAAGCTTTGTAATTGTATTTAAAACTTAAAAGAGCACATTAAATGCAATAATAATAATAATAATAATAATAATAATAATAATAAAAGCATGCTAAAGTTAGGCAAAACAAGTGTTGAAAATTATCTTCTCTTGGAAATGAAATTCATATATATATTTACCTCAATGCAAGTCTGTCAAGGTAGGTGTGACATTCGTCAATTACGGGTCTTGTTTGTATTCGTTTTTGTATTTGTTTATTATGTAAACCGACCCGATTTGTAAACCGAAGCTTATGTTATAATCAAAATGATGGATTTATGTTACAATATTGTTTCACACTTGTTGGGTCTTGAAAACATCCTATTTTTATTTTTATTTATTTATTATTTATTTATTTATTTATTATTATTATTTTTTTTGTTGTTTTGTGTTTTTGTCTTGATCCATTTTACATGAAAACTCTTGTGTCTCACACCCATATTTGACCACCAACATTACCCTATATATACACCACCTTTCCTCTTTATTTTCCCTTGCTACAACTAAAAAAAAAAAAACTCTCTCAAACATCAAAGATTCAAGGTTATCTTCTTAAGTGTTCTTGAAGGATTTTGGTCTTTCATCTTAATTAGTTTATGTAGCCTTATTAATACTTGTTTATGGTTGTGCAACATATATATAATATACACCCCTTGTTTACCTTTGGTAGTTACTTCTCCGATTCCGGTTGGTGAGGTTTCGGACCCCATAAGGCAAGGCTTCGTGGAGGACTTCGTGTCCTTGATATATATACATCTATATAACTTGTTCATACATATTAATCTTGCTTATTTTAGTTTGTTGGTCATGTTTACAAGTTCCATGGTTATGGGTTTTTAAAAGTCTATGCTTCGGTTTAACCGTAAATAGCTCTAAACCGTAAACCGAACTTTGTTACTAGTTTTGTTTGTTTTAAACATACTTAGTGTTAGATCTAAGTTTCTAAAATCATTTTTACAAATTCTATGGTTATGGGTTTGTAGAATCTTACCTCGGTCTTAACCCGAAACATGATCCGAACCGAAAACCGAACTTTTGTTTAAAGACTTTATTGTTAACTTTTGGTATTTTTTTATTTGTACATTATTATACAAGTTCTTTAGTGTTTGGACATGTGGAAACCATCTATGAACTTGTTGTGAGATGGAAACCGAACCAAACCGATTCTTGCTCGCTTAAGACACACAAGTGTGTTTTTTTTCTAGCCATCAAGACTTGTATATTTCTTTAAAAATAGTTACAAATTGATTTTTAAATATTTTCTTAAGTACTTGGAAATGTTGGATCCAACTTGATCTCATAACAAAGTTTGGACTGACAAAACCGAACACTCGCTTAACGTGCGTTGTTAGTTCTAAAACAATGGAACTACATACTTGGTTAAGTCTTATTAAATTTTATTGAGTTATCTCATAACATTCAATATTTTGGAAAGTTGACTTTGGGTTTGACCAATTATCAAGACCCGAACCGACAACCCGAACACTCGATAAAAAAAACCCGTTTTAGTATCTTTATTCCAAAGGGATTTGCATTCTTGCATTTTACCCACCTTATTACTTAACATAGGTTGAGTAAATATTAAGGTTAGATACTTTAACCCGGTTTCGAGCAAACTTACATTTTTAAAGGGTTATTATTATAAATTCTTAAATAGTCACATTTTAAACCTTGAACTTTAATTATTTACATTTCTCAACATTTATTTTGTTTAAAGACCTTCAAGACAACCTTTCTAAATTCAAGACTTCTTTTCTTTTTAGGCATTGTGCGTTAAACTCGTCGTTCCGACAAATCTCCAAATTATCATCTTTCAAGTTTACCACTTGAAGGTGAGTACTTCATACCCCATTTTCCATCTTTTATTTTGGGGGTGACATTTCATACTTATTCAACAAAATGCTTTATATTTGAATCTTAAACCACAAACGTAGTTGCATACTTTACCTAAATAATTGCTCGATTTGGTGTTCTATGCTTATATGCCTATGTGTTTATCGCTTTTGGTTGGTGGAACTATAAAATCCTAGACTATTTGGCATCCCCTTATAGCAAGGTGTCGTTAACGTAATTCAATTAACGATAACTATAAAATCCTAGACTATTTGGCATCCCCTTATAGCTAGGTGTCGCTAATGTGTTTAGCGATATCTATTTATCCAAATTACCACTTTTATTTATCGTTTCGTATGCAAGTTTTGTGACTATCTTTATTATATACTAATATGATTAAACTTATGAATTGCTCACCGACCTTTGTGTTGACAAACTTTATTTTATGAAATGTTGCAGGTTTGCATCTTGGTTGATTTATGATTGTGAAGAAAACGACATCAAAGACCTTAGGATATTAGTAAAAATGAACAATATCAATTTGCCATATTTTGTGATATCTTGTTTATGGTTATTTTATGGATAATTGTTATGTGACATTTTCGATGTTGTGAAATGAAATGAGTTTATTAAATACTATCATTTTAATTAGTGTCATGTGCTTATGGACAATCGTTACACCTCGGCATGTTCCGCCGCCTTTTGGTCGGGGTGTGACAGTAGGTCTCACGATCAACAGGAAACCATTTTGGGAATTGATCAAGAAGCCATGATAATGAAAACCAGACCTCACAGATAACAGACGCCAACCACAAGGAATAAGCATCATTCACTGGATGACTGCAACGGTATTGCAAGAAGAAACCCACAATAATCAACCGCATAATTAATACAACACGATATGGAGCCAGATGAGCGGATGAAATACGCACCACTCTGCTCGTTGGTTGTCGCGCATCGTCAGCCCTGTCACACAAAACATTAACTTTAATAACAGTGCCACGTCATCGCCACGTATAAAAGGGGCTTCGAAGCCCTTCTCCATAACGCCCCGCTATGGTTTAAAGCCCTTGAGTGCCCCATATATATATACACACACACACATACACACATATATATATGCATGTGAAGAAACACTAATGGACCCCGGGCAGATTACGGATAATCTGGGGGTTAAATAGATGTTTTCCACGAGGGGTTAGATCCGGCAAAGATGGTTCTTCTGATAACCTGCAAAACAGACACCGTGAGCTCGTCACTGAGAAGGGGGGGTACCTCCTTGTGACCACCCTCCGGCGTGAGAATCAGACTAGATTGCTCTTGAATATAAGTGTATATTAAGAGATTGCTAGAGCAGATATCAGGTATAAGATATAAGATACAAGATAAGATGAGATGATCATACCATTTGGGGTATTTATAGCCGAAGGTAGGTTTCCAAGAAGGTGTAGCCGGCTAAATAGTATTCCTGTTCTACCAACTGTGGCCTACGCACGTGCCATGCTGGTAGTTGGTGGGTAGGCAGCGGCTGACAGTGACCAGGCCTGCTGTGTACTATTCCTTTTCCACCAACTGCAGGCTATGCACGTGGTATGACAGGAGTTGGTGAGTAGGCAGCGGCTAATAGTGACATACAGTACAAGAGCATGCTGCTCGCCATACTGTTGTCAATGAGCTGTCGTATCTCTGGTCAGATCTTTTGCCCATACCTCGTCAGGTACAGTACAAAAGATCCTCCAGTATCGTACGGACTGGCTCATTTGGGCGGGAGTATTCCCCCTCCCGCCTTTGTGCGGGATTGTTCCCGGCTTTGCTCATTCCTTCAGGTGACTACTGAATTATTGAGAGCTAAGTGCCTTGTGCGTGTAGCCTTGCTGCGCGGGTGGCCTTCCCTGATGGCTTGTATCCGCAGCTGCGGGAACATGCGGAGTACTTCACCATTGGGAGGCATTTCCTGCGGGAACAGCTTGCGTACTGCGCGTAAGGACGTCACGTCTCTGAGCATGGTGGGTCCTGCGGATCCAGTTGGTTTCTGCGCAAACGTCTCTCTTCAAGGTGAGTCCTGCGGGTCCAACTGGGCTCTGCTGGTGTAACACCCCGACCGATGGCGGATTATACATCGGGGCGCTACGAATTGTTTCATTACTCGTGACACTATTTGGGTGTCAATATTTGATAAATATATTTCATTGCGCATGCGCATAACACACCATAAAGTAACATAAATCACATATCATAACTCATAATATTCAAATACATAAATTTGTCTTGTTATATTTTAAACTAGGTCCAAAGTAAAAGAAAACATCCTACGTGTCCTCGAGTTTCCAAAAGCAGCTACAGCAAACCTGAACATGTGTTAAAATAAAACGTCAACACTTGCGTGTCGGTGAGAAATCAAGTTTAATAGATATAAATAGATAATAACAAAGCACTGCGCGCAACATGTGTATAACTGGTGTTCAACATAGTGTGTAAACAGATTGTGATCAAGCCTAAATAGATCATAGCTCATAGTTCATAGCGTGCTCCAAATCGAGCAAAAACAAATAATCATTCGTGTATGTGCAAACAAACCAAGAAAATCGTAACAATAGGTCTCCCGTGTTTATCTAATGGATCCATGAAAACTTCGGAATAGGCCGATCAAAGCGGTTAATGATCAACACATACAAATATACAACACTAGTAAACGTCCATAACACATGGGTTTTGCGCACATAATTTCATAAACAAGTTTAAAACTCAAGTTGTACGAACACATGAACATCCCAAAACGTTAAAAATAAAAGGGGATTAGGTACGAGATTACTCACTTGTAAAAGGTGCGTTGAAAGATAACGCAAGAACCAACTTTTAAACAAGCGAAAGTTAACCTATAAATAAGAGGTTATTGGTTTAACGATTGGTTTTTATGTCTTGAATATATGCAAGTCACTTAAACAAATTATTTAAAAAAAAAATTATATATTATATATTTACCGAAATTTATGGGCAGAAAAGAAGAGAAGACGGATTGCAAAGAGGGGAGTGGAGGCGTCGCTGAGGATCTTCGGCTGAGAGTAAGGGAGAAAGATTTTGGGGAGTGTTTAAGTGTTTGAGTGTAGTGTTTAATTATCCAAGAAATTAGTTTTATTTATAGGAAAACCCTAGGGAACACATCCCTTGAATTGGGGAAAAAGATCTTATCAAATCAAAGCAAAAGATATCAAAAGCAAGAGATATGGTGGCAGCTGCAGGGGATGGGGAAGGCTGACAGGTTACTGTTCATAGCATGGGAGGGGTCAGTCAAAGTACTGTTCAAGACATGGAAAAGAAGATTTTAAAAGATTATGCCAGTTACTTTTTCTAACAACCAAGAGGGTTGGTAAGCAAGCTGCGCCGAAAGTGACTTTTCGGACAGATGTCAGATCTGGCCTACTGTGCCCATACCTTGACAGGTATAGCACAGAAGATAAGATATTTCAAAAGCATACAGGCTGGCTTAAACTGGAGAAAAGACTTAAGTGTCTAGCGCGAGAAAGCTTGAGTGCGCGAGGGCGAAGGCAGACAGAACAATCCTTAGCGCGCCGCGGGAAGAACTACAATCCTTTGCGCGCCGCGGGAACAGTTCGCCTCGCGTATCGCAGGAACAGCTGGTCTTCACGCAGGCTTCCTTGTAAGGAGTCTGGCGCGTGGAGCTGCGCAGACATCCTTAGGCGGGAAGAACCAAAGGACAAGCAAAGAGTTAAGAGAAAAAGGGGCGGGACGGCGGAAGGGAATTATTATTATTATTATCATTATTATTATTAGTAATATATATATATATATATATTTGATAAATTTATAAAGATTATAATCAAATTTTAAATCTTAAAATCGGATTCGAAAACGGGTACCTGGGTCGGGTCGGATTTGGGCAGTTGTCACAGTCTTCCCTACTTTAAGAAATTTCGTCCCGAAATTTATCTCGAAGTAGGATGCACAGAGAAAAGGTACGGGTAATTGATCTTCAATTGATCTTCCCTTTCCCAAGTGAACACGGCTCCGCGCTTGGACTCCCAGCGAACTTTGACAATAGGGATGCGACTGCGCTTGGTTTGCTTCACCTCGCGATCCATAATCTCAACAGGCTTCTCAACGAAATGCATAGACTCATCAACTTGAACTTCATCAAGTGGTATGTGGAGGTTCTCGTCAGCTAAACATTTCTTGAGATTGGATACATGGAACGTTGGATGCACATTGCTGAGCGCGGGCGGCAGGTCCAGTTTGTAGGCAACCTTTCCCACTCTCGCAAGAATCTTGAACGGACCAACATAACGAGGTGCAAGCTTACCTTTCTTCCCAAAGCGGACAACACCCTTCCAGGGCGACACTTTGAGGAGAACAAGATCACCAACTAGAAATTCGAGAGGCTTCCGCCTGCGATCTGCGTAACTCTTCTGTCGGCTTCTGGCAGTCAGCAGATGATCACGGATCTTGGCGATTTTATCGGTTGTCTCTTGAACTAGTTCGGGTCCTGTGATTTGAACTTCACCCACTTCGTTCTAACAAATCGGTGAGCGGCACTTTCGACCGTAAAGTGCTTCAAATGGGGCCATACCGATGCTGGAATGATAGCTGTTATTATAAGAGAACTCGATCAGAGGTAGGTGTGAATCCCAATTACCTCCAAAATCAAGAACACAAGATCGAAGCATATCCTCAAGGGTTTGGATGGTTCGCTCAGACTGTCCGTCAGTCTGAGGATGATATGCAGTACTCATGTCCAAACGAGTTCCTAACGCAGATTGGAGAGATTTCCAAAAGCGAGATATAAAACGGCCATCGCGATCGGATATTATGCTCAAGAGAGTACCGTGACGGCAGACAATTTCTTTGACATATAGATGCGCAAGTTGTTCAACACGGTAGGTTTCACGAATGGGCAGAAAGTGGGCAGACTTGGTCAATCGATCCACTATTACCCAAATGCTATCATGTTTGCTTGCGGTCGAGGGTAACTTGGTGATAAAGTCCATTGCTATACTTTCCCATTTCCACGTAGGAATTTCTGGTTGTTCGAGCAAACCAGATGGGCGTTGATGTTCAGCTTTTACCTTAGAACAAGTTAGGCATTTAGCTACGAACACAGCAATATCCTTTTTCATACCGGGCCACCAATAAGTAAGGCGCAAATCTTTATACATTTTGCCAGCGCCAGGATGAATGGAATACCGAGTTTTGTGCGCTTCACTCAGTATGTCAATGCGAAGAATCTCATCATTGGGAATCCAGATGCGATTGAGATAACAGAGAGTTCCATTCAGGTTAGGGACTAGATGCGCTTCCGCACCACACGCTAACTCGGCGCGTAGGTTGCCTTTGCTGATCGATGCGCGCTGCGCGTCGCGAATGCGCGATTCAAGATTGCTTTGGATCGGCGCGAAGTGAAGCTGTGTGCGCGGCAAAATACAGTTGAGTTGACTGGGTTTGCGGCTGAGCGCATCGGCTACCACATTAGCCTTTCCAGGGTGATATCGGATCTCACAATCGTAATCGCTGATGAGTTCGTTCCATCGGCGTTGTCTCATGTTAAGTTCCTTTTGATCAAAAATGTGCTGAAGGCTTTTATGGTCGGTGTAAATGATGCACTTAGTACCATAGAGGTAGTGTCTCCAGATTTTTAAGGCAAATACAACTGCGCCAAGTTCGAGGTCGTGAGTCGTATAATTCTTTTCATGAATTTTGAGTTGCCTTGACGCGTAAGCGATAACCTTGCCTCGTTGCATAAGTACACAACCGAGACCTTGGTTGGAGGCATCACAATAAACGACAAGGTCGTCAGTACCCTCTGGTAACGTTAGAACAGGAGCTTCGCACAACTTTCGCTTGAGCGTTTGAAAGGCTTCTTCTTGCTTCGAGCCCCAAATATACGGTTTGCCTTTGTGCGTTAATGCTGTTAAAGGCAAGGCGATTTTTGAGAAGTTCGAAATGAATCGCCGGTAGTAACCAGCTAAGCCCAAAAAGGAACGGATTTCGGTAGGAGTGGTCGGTGTAATCCAGTGCTTGATTGCTTCAATTTTGGATGGGTCGACATGAATACCCATCTTGTTTACAACATGACCAAGAAACTGTACTTCGTCAGACCAAAACTCACACTTGGAGAGTTTGGCATAGAGTTGTTCGGTTCGAAGCTTTTGCAACACCAACAGAAGATGTTGTTCATGCTCGGCCTTGGTTTTGGAATATACCAGAACGTTATCGATAAACACGATCACGAATTGGTCCAAGAAAGGCCTACACACCCGGTTCATTAGATCCATGAAGACAGCGGGTGCGTTGGTTAAACCGAAGGGCATGACCAAGAATTCAAAATGACCGTAGCGGGTTCGAAAGGCAGTTTTGGGAATATCTTCTTCGCGGATACGCAACTGGTGATAGCCAGAACGGAGATCGATTTTAGAGAAACAAGAGGCACCTTGGAGTTGGTCAAAGAGGTCGTCAATACGCGGTAAGGGGTACCGGTTCTTAATGGTGAGCTTGTTCAGCTCGCGGTAATCGATACACATGCGAAACGAACCGTCTTTCTTTTTAACGAACAAAACCGGAGCACCCCACGGCGAAGAGCTAGGGCGAATGAATCCTTTATCGGTCAACTCTTGAAGTTGACTTGCTAATTCTTACATTTCAGCGGGTGCAAGTCGATAAGAAGATTTGGCTACGGGGGATGCACCAGGAACAAGATCAACACGAAACTCGACTTCCCGAGCGGGAGGTAAACCAGAAAGATCTTCGGGAAAGACTTCAGGAAAGTCACGCACGATGGGGATTTCATGAAGTTTCTTCTTTCCTTCATCGGGTTTGACCACATGAGCTAAGAACGCGACACATTTCTTTCGTAAAAGTCTTCGGGCTTCAGTGCATGACATAAGTTTAAGACCGTTAGATGGTTTCTCGCCGTAGATATGAAGATCTTGACCATTTTCCTGAGGAATGCGAATCAATTTCTTGGCGCAGATTACTTCGGCGCGATTTTGCGAGAGCCAGTCCATACCAATAATAACATCAAAACTTCCAAGAGGCATGGGAATGAGGTTGATTAGAAAATCGTGTTCATTAAGGTTAAGCGTGCAATCTTTGATCACGGAGTTTATTATAATTGTTTCACCGTTAGCCATTTCAACTGTAAAGTTTCCGTTTAAGTTTATTCGCGGTCGCGCAAGTTTTTGTTCAAATGCGCGAGAAATAAAACTCCTATCGGCGCCAGTATCAAAAAGTATAGATGCATATTGTCCGTTAAGTAAAAATGTACCATTAACCACGTCATTATTCGCTTGCGCGTGGTGCGCGGTTATATTAAAAGCTCGTCCGCGCGCCACTTGGTTTGAAATTTGGTTAACCGGATTAGCTTGCGTAATTTGTACTTGCAGTCTCGGGCACGCGTTCCGGAAATGACTGGGGTCACCGCAGTTATAGCACGACCTGGGTCGTGGATTATGGTATGTTGATTGTGGGTTTTGCGGGTAGGTTGGTGGTGTTTGCGCGATTGGGTTGGCGGGAAGGACTCTACAGTACTCAGCAGTGTGACCAATACGGCCACATCAGTTGCATTGTCGACACGGGGCTTGAGTTGGGTGATGAAGTTTACAGGTTGGGCAAAAGGGTTGGTTTCCTGTGTAAGGTTTCTTAGTTGACGGGGCAGGGAGCGCGGAATTGGTTAAGGCATAGTTATGGACTACAGGGGGTGTTGGGTAGGTTGACAGTGGGTTAGGAGCGTATACTGGAGGTTGGTAGGCGGGTTGCTGGACAATGAGCGAGTTGGTAAGCGCGTAGGCTTGATGATTGGGTTTGTGCCTGCGTTTGAGGTTGTTACGGTTTGAGGGTTCTGGCTTGGTTTCTGTTGGTTCTGGGACAGTCTTGGTGAGTTTGGTCTTCTCGGCTCCCCGCAGGAACAGGGTTCCTGCCCTGACATGGTTGTCGCTGAGCACAGCGGCCAACTCGATGGCGTCAGAGAGGGTTACTGGGTTCCTGGCCCATACAGAATCTTGAATTTCCATGGGGAGACCCCCAAGAAACTTTTCGATGGCGCGGCGGGAATGGGTAACTAGGTGCGGGACAAGCAAACTTAGTTCGTGAAAGTGCGTAGCGTACTCACGCGCTTCGCGACTGTACTGTTTCAAGTTCCAAAATTCCTCCTCAAGGCGCTTTACTTCGTTGGGAGGGCAGAATTCTCGAGTCAAAAGATCCTTGAATTCCTCCCAGAGCATGCTAGAAGCAGCCTCTGCGCCACGCGCGTGAGTTACTCCGTTCCACCATGTAAGCGCCCTTGATTCCAGGACACTTGAGGCGTATAAGGTTCGTCGGTCTGGAGGGCAATGGGTATGGAGGAAGGTGTTCTCAATTTTCTCGAGCCATTGGAGCATTACGGTGGCTCCTTCGAGCCATGTGAATTTCAGAGGGTTACCCGCATTAAAGGACTTAATATTGTATCCGGAGGAGTAGGTATTATTTTGATTTAAGGCTTGGGCTATTGCGGCGGCCATTTCCTAGGAACGACGCTGCATACGTCTGCGCAAGGCTTCTCTCCTCTGATGACGGCGAGCTGATAGCGGAGGCATTCTATAAAAGTTTTAGTTTTTGTTAATATCTTGGTATGGGAAATCGTTTTAGCGCAAAGTATATCATTGTAAAGCTTGTTTCGCGGAGTTAAATGCTATCAGATTTTGAAGTAAAATATGAATTTAAATGCAAACTTAATACAGGTAATGAATTCGAATTGAAAATCGACAATTCATGCATCACCATGACTTTTCAAATCTTCAATTTAAAATATACGAGTAAATGAGTATTGGAGGTTGACAATTCATGTATCACCATGACTTTTCAAATCTTCAATTTTAGAACATAAAGTTAATGGGGATTGAAAATCAACTATTCATGTATCACCATGACTTTTCGGATTTTCAATGTTAAGTCCCAACAACAAACGAATATGTAAGTAAAGAAACGAATTGAAATTTAACAATAAAAATCGAAAGATCGCGGATAAAACATGAAATCATGTGCTGCGTATGCGCAAGCATATTTTATAAATATCGAGTAATTAACAATTAGCGCGCAATCATGAGATTTTTCTCATGAGCGAGAAGGGACTCTTAGGTATTCTAGGTCGTTACGTCTAACCACCTAATCCTAAAGTCACGGAGCTCTGATACCAATCTGTAACACCCCGACCGATGGCGGATTATACATCGGGGCGCTACGAATTGTTTCATTACTCGTGACACTATTTGGGTGTCAATATTTGATAAATACATTTCATTGCGCATGCGCATAACACACCATAAAGTAACATAAATCACATATCATAACTCATAATATTCAAATACATAAATTTGTCATGTTATATTTTAAACTAGGTCCATAGTAAAAGAAAACATCCTACGTGTCCTCGAGTTTCCAAAAGCAGCTACAGCAAACCTGAACATGTGTTAAAATAAAACGTCAACACTTGCGTGTCGGTGAGAAATCAAGTTTAATAGATATAAATAGATAATAACAAAGCACTGCGCGCAACATGTGTATAACTGGTGTTCAACATATTGTGTAAACAGATTGTGATCAAGCCTAAATAGATCATAGCTCATAGTTCATAGCGTGCTCCAAATCGAGCAAAAACAAATAATCATTCGTGTATGTGCAAACAAACCAAGAAAATCGTAACAATAGGTCTCCCGTGTTTATCTAATGGATCCATGAAAACTTCGGAATAGGCCGATCAAAGCGGTTAATGATCAACACATACAAATATACAACACTAGTAAACGTCCATAACACATGGGTTTTGCGCACATAATTTCATAAACAAGTTTAAAACTCAAGTTGTACGAACACATGAACATCCCAAAACGTTAAAAATAAAAGGGGATTAGGTACGAGATTACTCACTTGTAAAAGGTGCGTTGAAAGATAACGCAAGAACCAACTTTTAAACAAGCGAAAGTTAACCTATAAATAAGAGGTTATTGGTTTAACGATTGGTTTTTATGTCTTGAATATATGCAAGTCACTTAAACAAATTATTTAAAAAAAAAATTATATATTATATATTTACCGAAATTTATGGGCAGAAAAGAAGAGAAGACGGATTGCAAAGAGGGGAGTGGAGGCGTCGCTGAGGATCTTCGGCTGAGAGTAAGGGAGAAAGATTTTGGGGAGTGTTTAAGTGTTTGAGTGTAGTGTTTAATTATCCAAGAAATTAGTTTTATTTATAGGAAAACCCTAGGGAACACATCCCTTGAATTGGGGAAAAAGATCTTATCAAATCAAAGCAAAAGATATCAAAAGCAAGAGATATGGTGGCAGCTGCAGGGGATGGGGAAGGCTGACAGGTTACTGTTCATAGCATGGGAGGGGTCAGTCAAAGTACTGTTCAAGACATGGAAAAGAAGATTTTAAAAGATTATGCCAGTTACTTTTTCTAACAACCAAGAGGGTTGGTAAGCAAGCTGCGCCGAAAGTGACTTTTCGGACAGATGTCAGATCTGGCCTACTGTGCCCATACCTTGGCAGGTATAGCACAGAAGATAAGATATTTCAAAAGCATACAGGCTGGCTTAAACTGGAGAAAAGACTTAAGTGTCTAGCGCGAGAAGGCTTGAGTGCGCGAGGGCGAAGGCAGACAGAACAATCCTTAGCACGCCGCGGGAAGAACTACAATCCTTTGCGCGCCGCGGGAAGAACTACAATCCTTTGCGCGCCGCGGGAACAGTTCGCCTCGCGTATCGCAGGAACAGCTGGTCTTCACGCAGGCTTCCTTGTAAGGAGTCTGGCGCGTGGAGCTGCGCAGACATCCTTAGGCGGGAAGAACCAAAGGACAAGCAAAGAGTTAAGAGAAAAAGGGGCGGGACGGCGGAAGGGAATTATTATTATTATCATTATTATTATTAGTAATATATATATATATATATATATATATATATTTGATAAATTTATAAAGATTATAATCAAATTTTAAATCTTAAAATCGGATCCGAAAACGGGTACCTGGGTCGGGTCGGATTTGGGCAGTTGTCACAGCTGGGACCTACCTCTTCAAGTCCCCCCCGTCCAATGTTCTTCTCATGAATGTTTAATAAGTGAGGTGAACTTTTGGACTTAAGCAAAGGGTTTCTGAAAAGGGTTTAGTTTTAAGGTTTTCCACGGGGATTCTTCCCGCGGAAGTCCTAATGTCACTTGCAGAAATTCCCGACTTTCCTGCTTGATCTTTGGGTATGATGCGGGTAGGTCTGTAACCTCCTCGCAAGTCAGGAGCGTTGAGTCCCACTTGTGTGGATTCTCCATGAGGTTTTGGTAGTTTTGAACATAGTGATCAATAATGTTAAAACCACCAATTCCATCTTGGAGCTTCAAACAATATAGTTCTCGACGTTCCCGCTATGCGGGGATGTTATTCCCGTTTCCGCAAGCATGGCCCAGAAGATCCTTCTTGGTTTCAATTCCCTGCGGAGCGCTAGGTATGTGAAGGGTTTTGCCTTGACACTGTACCCGCACTCGTCTTACGGTTACTTTACTTCCAAGGTATTCATGGCGTCAATTCCCTACGGGTGCTAAGTATGTGAAGGGTTTTGCCTTAACACTGTACCCGCACCCGTCTTATAGTTACTTGGTCGCCGAGGTATTCTTGGCTTCAACTCCCTGCCGGTTGCTAAGTATGTGAAGGGTTTTGCCTTAACACTGTACTCGCACCTGTCTTATAGTTTCTTGGTTGCCAAGGTAAGGGGTATTTTCCCGCTTACTTTTGAATCTTTTTGAAATTTTGAAATTCGAAGAGTTGGTGAAAGGATAAGAACAGTCCAAACTGTTGAAACGTTGTCCGACGGTTTCTTCTGACTGTGTCAGGACGTGCAGGAAGTTATGGCGACGTGACAGTACATGGTCATTCCAGACGCTTTTTCATGCGAGTGGGCGCGATTTTTCGGGCGCGTGGCCGCGAAATTAATGGCACGCGTCCTTTCAACAGTTGTTGCCAGCTTGCACTTTGCCACGTGTCATAGTTTCATTGCACCTGTGATTTCTCTCTCTTCCACATTAAATTCATCGCATTAATTGCGATGAGTATATAAAGGGGGAGAGGGTCCTTTGTAATTCACACTTTTACTCCTCTTCTTGTAAATGATTTCCGGCGAATACTTTCTGCCAAGCATTCTCCTGAAATTATTCCTTTACCTCCAAACCATGTCTTCTACTCACGATTTCGAAGCTGCTGCCGAGGAATCTGACGTGCACGTCGAGATCCCGACGTCTACGTCTGATAAAGACGATAAGAGCACTGCTGGCGAATGCCAGTGTGCTCTTCCCACTGAGCTTTTTCAGTACATCGTCCGGAAGTTCATGCTCTAGCCGTTCGAGCCTGAGTTTCCGGAGCCACACCAGACGGTGTACGATGCCCCCAAGGGCAAGATAGGGGTGTACGCTGCATTCTTCGTTTATGGGAATCTCAGGTTCCCATTAACGAAGTTTGTATACCGTGTCTTGGAGAGGCACGGGGTGCATTTGATGGAGGTACACCCGATGGCGATCGCCAAGATCCGCCACTTTGAGTGGGTGTGCCTCATTCTGGGCGTGGAGCCCCATGTTGACCGGTTGATGACCTTCTATTCTTGGAGGTGCATCCAGGGGTGGTACACCTTGGTCAACCGGATCAATGGGCTGAAGATCTGCGCAACCGAGCGCAGTCTTCGGTCGTGGAAGAGGGAGTTTTTTTATATCTCCGCTCGCGTCGTCCCGATAGCGATGACGTTTAAGAATGGATAGCACTCCCCGCCCTTCACGCCCCAAACTACCAGGAGGCGGAATGGTTCGCCAAGATCTCCCGGATCCAGACTCCGGTGTACCGCTTTGCGGAGTCTGGGATGGTGATGCTTGGGATGAGCCGGGTGTGGAAGGAGGCGTCACAGGTTCCCATCGTCCTCGAATACGGTTTGAACTCTGTCCCTTACGGTATGCTTTGTCTTATTTGTTTATATAGGTTTGTCTTCTAACTGTTTCTTTTATTTCAGAGGGGAACGACTTGCAGTCTCTCCTGCAGCCGCGGGAGAGTGATGGTCCCGCTCGGATGGGTACTCGTGCTCTCGATGAGAACGAGTTGCCCATCTTGGAGCAAACGAGGGATCGGTTTGTGGAGGTCTACCCGCCAGACCACCCTATTCTGAGCGCCACGCGGCCAGGTAAGGCGTTATTCAACCCGCGACCTCTCAATGCTGAAACCTCTGCTGGAATTCCTCTAATCTTGTCATCTTCTGATGAGGAATCCGCAGATGGTCCTCCGTTGGTGCGGAAGAAGAAGGCTGCCGGCGGGAAGGGGAAGGCGAAGGTTGCCTCCACTGCCGATCCGGTACATCGGTCTAATTCAGAGACCGAAAGCGAGGAGGTGGCGGGGAACCCTGGTGGTGCTAAGACCACTGCTCCGGAGGCTGAGACGACCGTCACCTCCGAGCAGCCCAGGACAACGACGGTGAGCGGCGTGAAGAGGCCGGCTCCATCGGGTTCGTCCCCGCCTGTTCGCACTTTTAGGCTCAAGAAAACCCGTAAGTACAAACTTCCTTTACTTTTTAACTTCATATCTTTCCGCCATTATACTTATATCTTCTTTGTGCAGGCGTGGATGCTACCGCATTCCAGGGTGGAGCGGGGAGGAGCACCTCCGGACCCATGACGGTAGGCTTGGTCAACCTACCTGAGGCGATGACCCAGGCGGCTGCGCCTGCTTCAGTTGTTGGTTCAGTTGCTCACCCAGTTGAGCCAACTGTTCCAACTGTGATGACATCTCCGCCGGCTGTCAGTGCCATATTTACTGAATCTTTTACTGAGCCGGCGGTGACTATTTCTGCGGGTACTTCCGCAGCGGCGACCACGGTTGTGAGTTCACCTCCGTTGGTTTCTACCGCGGCGGCCTCCATGCCTCCTCCGACGTCGGCAGCTACGGCCGATCCTTCAGGTATGCTTGGGGCTTCTCGCCAACCTCTGCCTCCTTCCCATCTGCCTGACCTCTTGGATGGATTTCCCTTGGGTTCAGGTGATGGGTTTGGCGGCTATCGGCCTGTTGTCGACCCTACAGGTGCGTAGGGTTCTTTTGGCCTTTTTTTTTATATATATCATCTTTTCCTAACTGCTTTTTGTTTTTTGCAGTGTCGGATTCCAATGAAGTGTATGTTCCACGCTGGAACATCCGCCGAGGAACAACCCTTCGCACGCCTGTGGAGTGCGTGGAGTGGGCTCGTCACGCAGCTCCCAGTGGTGCGTTGGGGGAAGCAATGGCTAGCTACCAGGAGGGTAGGCTAACCAATGAGCTGCGGATTCTCCTGGCCCAGATGCAGCCGCGCGTCGAGCTGCTTTGTCGTGAAAACGACAAGTTAAAAGCAGCTCGCATCCAAGAAGTAGCTCAGGCGCGGGCCATCCGGGAGGAGAACAAGAGGCTTACCGCAGTGGCTGCGGAAAAGGAGAATGCCTTCAAGGCCCTCGAGGTTGAAGTTCAGGCCCGGCTCGAGGCCCGTTCCAAGGCTGCCCAAGCTGTTAACGAACAGCTTCGGCTGACTAAGGAAACTGCACGGAACGCAACTGAGAGGGCCACCAAGGCTGAAGCTGTTGCTGAGCCTCTACGCCTCGAGAATGAGGAACTTAAAGGCAAACTAGAGGCGCTCCAACAGGCTCATGACGCCTTGGCGATGGAAGACGCCAAGAAGCTCCAAGAGATCTTGGACCAGAGGGGGGTGCTTGACCACACTGAGCGGAAGCTAAAGGGCGTTGAAGAGGCTGCGGCTAAAGAAGTGTTGCTTGCCAACCTCAACAAAAGTGAAGCCGAACGCGCCCGTAACCAAGCTCAAGCTGCCCTCCAGGAAGCTCTGGTTACCAAGGAATGGCTTATTCGAGAAACGTTGTCGCAGGTAAGCTTAGCTTCATAATGTCTTCACGCTTTTCTTTGTAACTAGAAAAGGTTTTGATACTTTGTATTTTTTTTGTAGGTTGTGCATCGAGTCTTCACGGACACATCATACGACGATGCCATGAGCGCAGCCCTCAACGCTTCTCACGAGGATGGGGAAAAGGCCGGCTTCCTGCTTGGTCTAGGGTTCGTTGAGAAAGGCATCCCGCCTTCCAACTTCCTTTTATATGATGTTGACACTGAAGCTATATATGACCAAGCAGTGAATCAGTATGCCGCCTTCCCGCATCCGGTGGTGGAGAAGGTGAACGAAGTTGCTGCTGCTGATGATGGGCTAGCCATTCTAAAGACCTTCCTTGAACCGCCACAGCCAACTGATGGTGCGGGTACAAGTGGGTTTGGAGGGAGTGGTCCTGAAGCTTGAACCCTAAGATCCCTTCCCACTGTTAGGATAGGTTTAGCTTGTATAGATTTATATTCTTGTAGGCGGGTAGTTACCCGGCCATTCTTGTAATGAATATTATGAAATATAAATCTTTGTGCGGGTAAGACCGCTACTTTCACTGGATGACTTGCTTTATAAACGTTATATGACTTGCTCATGCATACTTTAGTTTAAATTAGCAATTTTCCAAGTGTTTAGAATAAGTTAACATTTGAACGTGGTAGATAATAGGTTGGAGTTTTGCTTCCTCCTTCGTGATTGTGCGGGTAGGACCGTCACTTGCACTTAGTAGGGTGGCTAAACTTTACCTATATCTGACCTGCGTGGAGGTTTTCCTCATCCTTCTGTTAGAAATTTTTTAAGTGTTTAGAATAAGTTAACCTTTGAATGTGGTAGATAATAGGTTGAAGTTTTGCTTCCCCCTTCGTGATTGTGCGGGTAAAACCGTCACTTGCACTTGGTAGGATGGCTAAACTTCACCTATATCTGACCTGCGTGGAGGTTTTCCTCATCCTTCTGTTAGAAATTTTCTAAGTGTTTAGAATAAGTTAACCTTTGAACGTGGTAGATAATAGGTTGAATTTTTGCTTCCCCCTTCGTGATTGTGCGGGTAAAACCGTCACTTGCACTTTGTAGGATGGCTAAAATTCACCTATATCTGACCTGCGTGGAGGTTTTCCTCATCCTTCTGTTAGAAATTTTCTAAGTGTTTAGAATAAGTTAACCTTTGAACGTGGTAGATAATAGGTTGAAGTTTTGCTTCCCCCTTCGTGATTGTGCGGGTAAAACCGTCACTTGCACTTGGTAGGATGGCTAAACTTCACCTATATCTGACCTGCGTGGAGGTTTTCCTCATCCTTCTGTTAGAAATTTTCTAAGTATTTTGAATAGGGTAACCGTTCGACGCGTGGTTGTCAATAGGTTAGTTCGGTTTCTTCTATCATGATTTGTGCGGTTAAGACCGGCACTTTAGTGGGATGACCCAACTTTACCTATGACTGACCTGCGTGAAGGTTTGCCGTTTTTTGTGTTTATGCGGGTTTTGCCGCCTTCCACAAGCAACGACTTCCCCCCTTATGTATGCGGTGAAGACCGGCATATCAGTGTGGAAAGTTCATAAGTATAAATGTAAGATCATCAGCATCAATGTTCTAAGGAGAATCATTTCCATTAGAAGTGGCTCTGGGCCTTTTCTTTACAAGTTTGGAATTGATCTACATGCAAACTGTGTGATTGAGCTCCCTTCCATGTTGGGATGGGAGTGCCATCGAGCCGATATGCACCTGGTTCGGGATCTCGTTGTTTACGCAGTATGTAGTCTCCGGCATTGAAGCTGCAATTTTATTCATGTTTTCCCCAGCTGGGGTTCTACACGCATCAGCCTGCTCAGCGTTTGTTACGCCACGAGGTGCGCGAGCGTCCCATCTCTGACGTATGCTTCGACGATGTCCTTCACGTCTGTGCATTCTTCATTGTTGTGGCCTTTTGTCCTGTGAAAGTCACAGTATTTGCTCCGATCAGCATTGTGACGATGTCGGATTATTGGAGCCTTTGGCCATGGGAGCTCCTCAGTGGCGAATATCTCGGTGACGCTTTTGGTGAGTGGCGTCCATCTGGAGTTCTGGTTCGACTGTACGTGATCCCTTCCGCCTAACCGATGTTGCAAGCCGGATGAGGTGTCAAAGTTTACCCTTGACTGCCAAATGCCTAGCTTCCACTTTTTGTTTAGTCGGGCGGTAAGGATGTTGTCTTCTCTTGTTTTCTGAGTGTAGAGGTTTGTGCTCTGGGGGAGATCTCTACCCAGTTGCTTTTCCGTTTCCGCAAAGCGTTTAGCTGCTGTCATGATGGCATCCCATGTGGATGGCATGCCATCTCTACCCGTTAAGGTGCGGATGAGCTCTGGGTCGTTCGCGCCCTGGATGAAAGCAGCGCGAACAAGATCTTCGCTGATATTACCCAGACTTAGCTTCTTTGAGTTGAAGCGAGTGATGAAGTCTGGCAAAGATTCATCTTTTTCTCGAATGCAATTGAGGATTGTCCATTGCTCCTCGGTATACTTTCTTTGTTGGCTGAAGTGTTGGCTAAACTTCTGCTGGAAGTCTTCCCAATCGTAGATGTGGTGGACCGGTAGACGATCGAACCACGCTCTAGCTGCCCCAACAAGCGTCATTTGGAACATGTAACACCACGTAGGTTCCGTCCAACTACTGACGGTTGCCCCCGCTATGAACCTGTTCAAATGATCGTCTGGATCAGATATACCATCATAAGTGCCGATGTTGGACATCTGTTTGGCACTTTTCGGGACGATTGCTTCCGCAATGTCCCTTGCAAATTTGGACGTTCCCGCCTTTGTAGCAGTTGGTGTAAATGTTTTGGAGAAGTCACGTGGGTTTCCACCCGCGTTTTTTGGTTTGAAGGTTTCTCCAAAATGCCTTCTCGGTTGGGAGTCCGTTTCCTTACGCTTCCCTTTCGCCATATGACGAGGGTTTGCGTCACTATCGGATTCCTCCGAATCATCGTCAAAGTACTCTACGAATTTATCAGCCTGTTGGAGTAAACGTAAGCGTTCATCCAACTCAGCTTGGAATTCTTTTTGACGTGCTTCCGCCCACGCTTTAACTTCATCGAGTGTTTGGCGGGGGAGCCTCGTTCGTTGTCTCTCTAACTGGGTATCGGTGAATCCCAGTGAGCGATTATTTACTGCACTTGCCCCAGCTTGGGTAACTGGGGTAGTGTTCGTAAAATTTACTGCACTTGCCCCGGCTTGGGTAACCGGGGTAGTGTTCGTAAAAACTGTGTAGTCGCCGGTATTCCCCCCAGTAGCTGGGGTTGTGGTTACCGAAGTTTCTTTAACCATCTTTCCAGAAGTTTTGAGAAAACTGAAAAAGATTAAGTTCTAGCTTTTATGCACGGATGGCGCCAATGAAGAAACACTAATGGACCCCGGGCAGATTACGGATAATCTGGGGGTTAAATAGATGTTTTCCACGAGGGGTTAGATCCGGCAAAGATGGTTCTTCTGATAACCTGCAAAACAGACACCGTGAGCTCGTCACTGAGAAGGGGGGGGTACCTCCTTGTGACCACCCTCCGGCGTGAGAATCAGACTAGATTGCTCTTGAATATAAGTGTATATTAAGAGATTGCTAGAGCAGATATCAGGTATAAGATATAAGATACAAGATAAGATGAGATGATCATACCATTTGGGGTATTTATAGCCGAAGGTAGGTTTCCAATAAGGTGTAGCCGGCTAAATAGTATTCCTGTTCTACCAACTGTGGCCTACGCACGTGCCATGCTGGTAGTTGGTGGGTAGGCAGCGGCTGACAGTGACCAGGCCTGCTGTGTACTATTCCTTTTCCACCAACTGCAGGCTATGCACGTGGTATGACAGGAGTTGGTGAGTAGGCAACGGCTAATAGTGACATACAGTACAAGAGCATGCTGCTCGCCATACTGTTGTCAATGAGCTGTCGTATCTCTGGTCAGATCTTTTGCCTATACCTCGTCAGGTACAGTACAAAAGATCCTCCAGTATCGTACGGACTGGCTCATTTGGGCGGGAGTATTCCCCCTCCCGCCTTTGTGCGGGATTGTTCCCGGCTTTGCTCATTCCTTCAGGTGACTACTGAATTATTGAGAGCTAAGTGCCTTGTGCGTGTAGCCTTGCTGCGCGGGTGGCCTTCCCTGATGGCTTGTATCCGCAGCTGCGGGAACAGGCGGAGTACTTCACCATTGGGAGGCATTTCCTGCGGGAACAGCTTGCGTACTGCGCGTAAGGACGTCACGTCTCTGAGCATGGTGGGTCCTGCGGATCCAGTTGGTTTCTGCGCAGACGTCTCTCTTCAAGGTGAGTCCTGCGGGTCCAACTGGGCTCTGCGCATAACGCCCCGCTATGGTTTAAAGCCCCTTGAGTGCCCCAATATATATATATATACACACACACATACACATATATATATGCATGTGTGTGTGAGAGATGGAGAAAGAGAACGGCGCCCATCGTTGTGAAGCCTCCCCCACCTGGCGGTGTGTCACACCTTCCGCAAGGCTGGCCATAGTGGACGGTCTGAGTGACAATATATATATCCATGAAATGAATAAACAAAGTATCATATTCATATATGCTGCCCATTAAACATTCATCTGCTGCCTACCAGTTTGTCTATCCTTGATAATAACTGAGTTTGTAATTGTAAGCTCTCCATACTTCCCGGAATACTTAACGAATGTATAGTATAGTATAGTATACACATAAAAATAATGCATCAAATCAGATACTAACAATAGAATTTTGTTAATTATAAAATTCTTTTTGTAGCAAGTCAGTAAACAAATTTCAAGTTTATGCGAATGGTTATATGCAAATATATATAGGTACTTACAGCTTCTTATATTTTGCCCAATAAACATTCAAATAAATACATGTTTAAAGCAAATCTTAACTTAAGATGAAATCGAAATAGAGGAATTGGGAATAGAAATCAAATACCTTACGAAATCGAAGAGAGATGATAGTTTGATGCTTGTATTGTATGCTCATCGATTCGAACAACGCTTCGTATAGAGGTGATGAAATAACCAGCGAGTATACATACTACTTGTAAACATGAGACCAGAGCGCACAGTTTGGGATTTTATATCTTTTTTTCAAAATATGAATAATGTATTTCGAATTGTTTTCAAATACAGTTATAAATTTTTGTCGAGGGAAAAGTTAATATCTTATACTTTTGTAACTTATTCTAGCGCGTTGTCACCAGCTAGGGGTCAATTTTCAAAACCCGTTAAGCGAATTAGCCGATGCTTTGCTTTTGAAGGCTGGGATTAACTAGAGGTGTACAAATTGGTTTAAAACTCAAACAGGTTTGGGTTGAAAACGGTTCAGTTTGGTCAACAAAAGTCAAAACCAGTTTATGATCGGTTTCGGTTCGGATTGAAACCAGTTTCTTGGCTAGGTTATGATCGGTTTCGGTTCGGGTTTTGACCGGTTTTGGCCGATTTCGGTTCGGTTAACCTGTTTAGAAACGGTTTTGGTGGAGAAAATTACAAACCGGTTCCGAACTTGTGGTTTCAGTCGGTTCAAAACCGGTTTTTGCATAATCGATTTCAAACCACTTTGGTTTCGGTTTAAATTTCAAGTCGGTTCGGTTAATCGGTTTATTTGCCCACCTCTAGGATTAACCATTGGTTGCCAGTTAAACCCAACACTTCTTATAATGCAAAGAAGAGTTAATATGGGCTACTAAAAGGCCGTTAAATGTCCCTATTGGGCCAGAAAGATCACCCATGAGGTGTTGGTCAAAGACTTGGGGCGCCATGTAGAATTTTTCATATAGAATTCACAGGGTCAAAAGCTGGTGGCATGGACCATTACTATTTTCTGTTGGGCCCAAGGAATGATTGTAAATTGTAATGGCCCATTAGCATTCCTTGGTATTGAATTACCAGGGCTGTCCCCGAGAGCTCGATGACTTTCGTAGACCTTGAATGAGTTACAAAAATGGGTCCAGAAAAATTTAACATATATATATATAATCAAAATGAAGCGGTGTCGATAAATATAATACCGATGAAAAAAACAATAATAATGTAGCAAAACGATATATTTTAAATAGTTAATTGACTACGCGAATCTTGAGGCTCGGCTAGCATTTTTATGAGACAAGATCAACATTCTTAGAGAGGGAACTAGAAAATTAATAAAGAAATATTTTCAATTTTTTTTTCTTTCATCTTTTTTATATGTTGTTATTCTTCACACACACAAAAATCGATACGGTATATATATGCAATAGTGTGTATTACTATCGTGTGTATGCACTATATCAACCTTCTTTTTGCAGAATATCAACATATAAGAAAGATGAAAGATAAAAAGTTATAAAATATTTTTTTTATTAAAAATATTTCTTTATTAGTTCTCTCTTTAAAAGAAGTTATATCTTAATCACACCCTATATATATTAACTAAATATATACCATTAATTTGTCCTTAACTCCTCTCAAGGTAGAGGTTCGCAATAACATGTAGCATGGAACAATGTGTATCATACCGAGTGGTAAAGACACCCTTAGTGAGAATGTCAGTAATCTGGACAGTTGTTAGAACATAACCAACTTTTTATTTATTTGAAACTACTCATTTCAATCCAATTTCGCTTTGGCCATAGCCCGTTTAACCGTTTTGACCGAACCAAACTAACGTCCTTTTAAAGAGATATGTATTGACACGAACCCATTCTATCGTGTCATCCAAACCTACATGGCCCGCCCATTTTGCGAGGCTAAACAAATACATAACAATTGTACATAATATTTATATCTATAGTGGCAGAGAAAATAAAATGCATTTATGTAGCTGTATAACCAACCGCGCTTTATACAATTATTTATATAAAACCGTCTATGCATTAAACTCTGTTGTCTATATATTCCCCATTTTTCTGTTTGATTCTTTATTAGTTGACGGTGTGATTAGGACTTAGGAGCATTAAAGGTGATGAAGCCTGGACCATGAACTCATGAAGTATGATTGGCCTTAGGATTTGAGTATGAGGTTGCACCGACAAGTTTAGTTCAATAATCTTTTCATATATGTGAAGTATCCCAATCAATGTCATAATCATGGATAAAGCACCCTTAAAAGGTTTTTAAGATATAAAGTTGGGCATGTAAACCAAAATTTATTGATAACAAAGCACATAAGAAAGAGAAGGTGGCAATAGCAATCAATGGTGGCTCAGTTTATAGAAACATAATCAATATTTTGGGACCACAAAGTAAGAAAAGACATGTTTTTTAGTTCTTGTGAAAAGGATGTATATGGCTTACTCAATAAATATTTATTGTCATTAATTCGGAATTTTTTTAAATAAATATTTATTAAATGTGTTGTATATTTTTTGTTAATTTTTTAAGTATCGTATCCGTTGCTTGTCCGGTATTTAAAATACCTCGAAACCTCAAGCCTATATCCATAGTTTTGTTGATTGGCCACATGTTAGACAAAGATGATAAACTCAGGCCCTGTAAACTTACAAGATAGGTTACATGTATGTGTGAATATGAATGCATTGTTTATGCATGTATATATTGTTGTAGATTAATTTGTGGCATAAACTTTTATGTTTTTCCATACGAGCTTATTATTGCGTGTGTATAACAATGTAACTACATTTATGTATGTGTGTGTAATGTGTGTATGTATGTCTGTATGTATGTTTGTATGTGTGCGCACCACTGTTGTAAAAATAGGTCTACAAGGCCAGTACTCTCTGAGTACTCGCTACAAGGTATAGCACTGAGACGAGTTTCCTTAACTCCACCTAGTTACTAATAATCGATCAAAGGCAGTCGACCTCAGCCATAATCACGTCTAGCCGGTTAACTTTGGTCGATTTTGACTTAAAAAATAAAACATAATTCATATTCTATACTATTAAAAAATATATCACTTTTTCTAATTAATGATTAACAATTGAGAATAATTTAGTATTTAAAAATGTATTTCTTTTATTTATATTGATATACACTTATTTTGTTATAAATATTAGTAAACTTATGATATTTGGCATATATATAATATTAAAAAATTAATTTTTTTTATATTTACCATTTCTGAGTACTCTCTAAGTACTCCGAGTACACTAAACTCCCCAGTCAACCGCCTAAAGTTCGCCTATCGACTTTTGCAACCTTGGGACGCGCATTGGTTAAATGTACATGAATAATGATCCTACCTAAGAAATGGGATTCACGAAAGTTAAGGGTGAGATTAAAGGAAACTTAACCACAAGGGGGTGAAATGGTATTATTGATAACCGTGGGGATGAATGTAGAGTTTGTTAAGCCATCAAATCAAGACTTAAGTACAAAACACACACAATGGACAATATTCATCACGGCGTAAATATGCTATATATTTTCGTTGTTGTTGTTGTTGTTATTATTATTATTATTATTATTATTATACCAAAATACAACAACCGACACAAAATGCACCAAACACCCATTCTACTTGTGCTATATCAACGGCTATAAAGATACATATTTGACTTTGCTATTGTCTGATTATTTATTAGGAATGATATGTTTTTCTATACAAACTAGAGGCATTACATCAAACCTCTATTCATATACTTTGCAAACTATATAGAATGTGTCGACTGTAGAGAATCAAATGGGTTTATCTTCATTTTTATTTTATTTTTTCAAATTGTTCAAGTTACATAGTGATTTAAAGAATCAAACGATTCATCTATTAATTTTCTTTCTTTTATTTTAGTAAATAAGTTTATTGATAATAAACGATTTGTCAATTATTTGGTTGACTTGATATAATCGGTTTGAACTTAGCTTATTATCGTAGGTAGATGTTCAAAAGAGAACTAAAAAAGAGAACTACAAAATACATCTATCATATTGATATAAAAGTGGTCTCCTCAAAAGAATTTACAAGGACATAGTACTGGGTAGTGATCTAACTTCATATTGTGCTATAAAATAAAGTGTAATATTATTTAACTTCTTTAAAGATAATTGTACATTAAGAGACATTTTTCATTACATCATCATCACATTTTTTCAATAAAAAAAATATGTGTAATGGATAATGCCCTACAATCATTAACACTTCAGACACACATGAGTTTATTATAAAAACGTCTATGTACTTATAACGCCACATAATGCCCCGGATAATAGTATAAAACTTTAATGCTTTATCCACTAATATAATGCCCCTATAATGTCACATTTTATTCGACCTAACAATATAAACATTTATTTTCATTTGTAGTATGTATTATGACTCTTTATTTTGCCATCTGTTCGTTACATGGGCACACTTGTATTAAAATCGAGAAAAGAGCCCATTTGACATTAAAAACTGAAATTTGACAGATGAAGAGAATTCAGTTATCATTTTTGAATATGATGCTAATTTATTTTGTATAAAAGAACTGACAACCACTTACATCATTTTAGTATATTTAATTTTCTTGGGAGTTTGTTTTAATTTTCTATGTTATGTATATTATAGTGCTTAATCTCTTTTTTTCTTTAACAGCATTTTTTTTATTTTTTTTTAACTCACATAATTTGAATCCAGGCCTTTTAAAAAAATAAAGGAGAATTTTAGAGACACCTACATCTTTTTTGCTAATAAAACAACCAATACGCTCCATACCCCCCCCCCCCCCAGGTATAGTCCTATTCGGAGCGTATAGGGCCCCATATAGCCTCTCGTATAACCCTATACGGGGCATATAGGGGTGTTTGAGTGTCCCTTTGATTATTGTTCTTTTATTGAGTTAAAATTATTATTATATGACCATAAGAATCATAACTGATAAGCATATCATATGTGATGGATACTATCTTTCTTATAATTCTGATTTCAGATGAATAATGACTTCATTTTTTGAATATGTGCTCATTATTGCTCGAATTCCAATTTCACAACTTGATTATGTCAAATTCCGACTTCATGACTTGATTGTATTGTGACTTTAATTTTGAAAGCATTTTTTTTTTTTTTGGTTTTAGAATTTCGGATTTCCGCTTTATTATTTTAATTCGGATATTAAAATTGACTATTTAAAATTTTGGATATCTAACTTTTAACAGATGTAATTATATTTTGGTATGTAACTGGTTTCCTTTTATTCATTTACTCACTTGAAGAGTGTTCCCAGTGAGACGTGAAAAATGAAATACTTCTGGATGCATTCTTAAAATTGTATAGTATTTTGTTCCAATTTTGGAAATTAATGGTTTTTAATGATATAGGTAGGTATGGGTGTTTCATTAATATGAAATGAAATAATAAAAATAGATTTGAGTACAAAAAAATAGCAGAGGCATGTGAAAGTCAGCTGTTATACTCACGTATCAATGTGCCACAAAAATGTGTGTCACGTGACCATAGACCCATGTTATATCAAGATTTAAGAGGCTTCTTCCTAAGTTTTTCCTAATTTTCTTTCCAATTAAAAAAAAGAAACTAGTTAAATTTCGAAAGCATCGTGGGAGCTCTTCGTCGACCGGTTACACAATCAATAACATAGACGTAAATCGTGTTAACCGACTCGGAAAGAATATGTATTGGAACATTATTTCAAATGCATGCTCATGACTAATAAATCAGTCATTGAGGTGATTTTGTTAGATGTTAATTAACTAGTTGGTTATATAAATCTTTTATTAAACAAATTTTAATTAATGCCAATAACAAGAAAACTATAACGCAATTTAATGTTGACTAAAGACTATTTTAGTAAAAATTCACCCCAAAAGTTTTATAAAAAATTATGCGGTTGTAATTGTAAATGAGATCTTTTGAATCTATTTTTTAGTTTAAATTACGAGCACAATCTTTGTATGTTTTCAGATTAATTCTTACTAATGAGATTTTCAAACGATTATTCATTGAGAGAACCAATCAACTTCAATAGAAGTCCCAAAACACGCCGTGCTCATGGAATGCAAATAAGGATAGTCAAAGTTGTGTAAGTTGAACTGAGTGGCTTAAAAAATCTCTCTTAGTTATGTAATTTTTTTCCTAACATTTCTAACTTCTAATATATTTAAATCCATTCGGAAAAAAATATAGAAGAATGCGTGTTGCCATCTTTTAGCATATTCAATCAAACAATGGTAACACTGCCGCCACTCTATATGGGTATGGAGCATTGCTTCATACCATGACAAATGTTAGCCACATAAAATTGATTTTTTTTATGACGAACCTGAAAATCATGATGAAAACGAAGAGCACGATGAACAAGATAGACACGAAGACTTTGTTAACTTGTCCAATGATTTATTCAATATGTTTAATTGTTCTAATAGTTTATTAAAACTTACAAGACCATAAAAGGATTTCAATTATATCTTATATTTGTATTTATAAATCTTAAAGCTTAATATTTGTATTTATAGTTCTTAAATCTTCAATATTTTTTATCTCAAATCTCAATAATGGTTGATGACATCCATAATACAAATTTTCATAAAAACTGTTGTTTTACAGCATGTTGGTTTTATTTAATCTGTATAATATATGGGTTTCTAACCTAGTTATATTATATTATGAAGTTTAATAAATCTTTAGGCTGAAATATCGCGCCTAAGGAGTGGTAAGAGTGTGGGCGGTAGCATGTTAATGCTCGAAGTGGCAGAGGGGTGGGGGCAAGGGGATCTAGTTGACAACTCCGACATGGATGATGGTGACGCCTCAGCGTTACTCCACAATAGTCCTGTTGTGGTTAATCTAATAGAATTAACAGAATATATGTTTAGATACCTCAATGAACAGAATGTACTCTTGCCAATTTTTCTTATTTAAACATTATATTTTATAATTCTAAAATTGTAATTACGTATTATGTTTTTTTGTTTGTTTTTTTTTTGTTGCTATAAAGGAGCATGTTATGGTACACCTAGCTGCATTTGTTTTTTTCCAATCATGAATTCGATTGAGTGTAAAATATACATATCAAACTAAATTTTTTATAAATATAAATACACACAAGCATTTAATGTCCTATTATAATACTGTTTTGGTCTTGGAATATATTACTTTAGTTACCAAACTAATGATGAGAGCTCCAAATATTGCTTCTTGGAAATTAACCTCAAGATAGAGCTCTGTTGGGTTGAATATTCTTGAGACGAAATACCAAATGTTCGTGCTGATTTTGACGCTCCGGTCCGGAGTTACCTAGGAACACCATCAAGGAGAATACCCACTACTGTGTGAACCCCCCCCCCCCCAAACTCAGCTTTTAAACCTAAGACCATAAGATCCTAAGTTTTAACTGTCACCCCATGCTATTGGACCAGAAGCCCAACTGCAATTAGGCTAATATTGATGAGCTAATACTAATGATGAATTTTATGTTTCCATCGACGAAAGTTCATACTGAACAAGGTTACAACTTTTGAGTAACAAATGGCGACGTAAACAAAGGTATATCAGGACAACGAATAATAGGATAGTTTAGAGACCAGAGATATGATAGTTTAGAGACCAGATATATAATCTCTCTAAGTTAGTAACATCATCTTGTAACAAGTTTCGATAATAGATTATAGTTTAAATGGTTCTAGGGTTTTGTAAATTGATAACACATCTTTAGTAAGCATTCAACAAGTGATAACCTATTGGAAGTTTTTAAGGAGTTCTTCAAGCTATTGGTTAATCGCATGAAACCCATAGGTTTCAAAAGCAAAAGCATAGATGTGGTGGTCGCCTTGCCTTCATAAGATAAAATCGAAATGAAGATGGAACCAACTCATCATTCTTGTTATACTTGTAGCATTAAAAATCCATCAGTCCTCAGCTATGATAGACTCATCCACGTAAAGCATGTTTGATATCATCGGCCTTTCATTTGGGGTTTTGATTTCATGAAATAAGCCATTATCACACGGCTTATTTCTCATGCCTGATAAGGCTTCCATGGCTATGATAAAAAAAGAAAGGAGATAGCGAGCCGTCCTGTCTAACTCCTCTCCTTTACATTGGTTAACTTTAACCAATACTTTATTTGGTCTCTGAAATATGCGTATTTGACAGTGAAAAATTTGTCTGAGGGACCCACAAATTCAAACTTGGAATTTGCCCCGAGTTTGATTAATTCAAATCTAATCAACCCAACCAAGAACTATAGAATCAGAGCGATTTCAGTCTGAGATTGAGTTGACTCGTCGTGAGAAACAGTGGGCTATGGTTCGATAAGGATCTAGGTAACACCCTATATGCCTATACCATGCTTCCGACCAAAGCTTGATAAACTCGTGACATACCAAAAAACGGTCATGTTACTTTCCTCCGAAAACCTTACCGCGTTAAAATCTCTCATTACCATCCAATTATCCATATTCTATATTCTATATATGATTGGTGTTCCAATGTTACCATAAAGCTGATTAATCATTGTTGAAGTTTAGAACTAAAATGCTGATACTAAACACGTGTGTTGGGTACGGCTTCCAATGAGACAACTCATTGGTATTACTCTATGATGCTACCCTGTCGGTATGCCATAAAGCAGTACATTTTTAGGATAAAAGCTAATGCATTTAAGAGTTGTACGTTATGCAAGCAAGTCTGTAATGTGAGAGTGAATGCGTAAAGTGTCGGTGGCTTTTTACATGTCCCATTCTTGGTTGAAGGACACAAATACTGCTTTAGTTAATGCACCTCTAACCTTTTTCCTTTTTAGAAGCTATTGACAAATAAAGTCTGGTTATTCAGGGTAATTCAATAACAAAAGCTTATCTCACACACACTCATAATTGCAAACAGCGTTGGATAACCTAAATTCACTATCTTTTGTTTTAAGAAAACCCGATTAAGAAGGATTTGAATTTCAAACCTTACGGTCTCTAGCCCATATCTCATTCCTCTGCCGGTAAATGCATCTCAACTATTAAGTTTAATATAACTAAAAAAACATAATACTAAACTAGGATAAAGCCCGCGTGATACACTGGTGGTTAAAAAATAAAACAAAAAGGTTAAATTTAATAATATATATAATAACATATCTTGTGAATCCATACCAATTAAGAAATAAGGTTTACATCAATTCATCCTAGTTGAGTTGGTAAGCCACAAACATTTTAGAAGTAAGATAGTGAGTTCGATTCCCACCAACAACATATTTCCATTTTATCATTCATGAAGTGGAAATTGTAAAAATGAAAGCCATAATTTTAGTGTAAATATAATTTTGGAAATTGTTGAAGTAGAAGCCTATGTGGATAGCTTAGCTAAAGGCCATGTGAAAAGCGAAAACCTATGTTTGGCTTTAATATAGTAACCATGTTAGAGCCCGTGTTCCACATGGGTGAAAAATATAATAAAAAAAATTGTTATATGTAATACATTAATTATAAGTGAATTAACAATATATCATTTAGAAGTCATGAAATCCAACACAATAACTACTTAAGTGGAGTGGGTAAGCATCTTTAGTTTGAAACATGATGTTTTGGGTTTGAGACTTGTATCACACAATAATTTATTTTTCAAAATTTTACAAAATGTTATCTTCATATGGAGATTGTTGTATTTGAAGAGAAACCGGGTCATGGGTTATAAAATAACTAAACGGGTTCATGTTCCAAATTGTGTTTGAAAGAGGAGATGATAAAATAGAAAACTGCTCACATTGCATCTATGTGGAAGCCCTAGAATGATGCCATGTGGAAAAATCATGTTGTTTTAATATATAGTTAGATGTATATATCTTGGAAGGTTATTTAAGTAATTTTAAATGCTAAAAGCTTATAATTTTTTTCGAACGCTGATAGTAGAAGCTTTTCAATATGAAGTTTTTTCTCCTAAGCTAAAAGTTTCAAGCTCCTTCAACTAACTAAACAAGATTTTTTATTATGAGTTAACTTTTTCTTAAAAGCTTGAAGCTAGAAGCTTTTAAAAGCTTTATAACAAATATACCCTATATCTTTATATCATTCATAAATTTAAAGACTTTATATAAAGTATACGTGTTTTTTACGATCTTTATATGAATGATGGTGGTTAGGTACCGACGAGATTTTAAAAGTTGTTGATGTTTAGAAATCAATATATACGTCTTTAATATATTGCCAATGTTGACTTAAACATTAATTTATGTACTTTTCTTTAATATATTCTAATATATATAGGTATATATAAAATCAAAACTTGACACCACAAGTTATAAAACTGGAATAAGTTATATTTAAATATCTGTGTATAACTTATTCTAGAATTGATTCATTTTTTTTTTTGTTTTCATTAAGATAGAAGAAGTTCGTGTTAGGCTAAAGCCAAAAGACAAATATATTCTTTAGTAATGTTTTGGAAACGATATAAATAATTTAATATTGACTTGGTTTGTGTATATGATGAACTACTTTTAGAGCCTGTGTTACACACGAGATAATTCAAATTATAAAATTATAAGTAAAACAAATAATTACATGGTGTATATGAAAAAAAAATGTATCACATCTATGCTTGTACCTCTACAATGTGTACATAAATTGATTTTATTTACATCAAAAAATGGTTTTTTTTAAATGAACTTAATAAAAAAATGTCTTTGCAAAATCGTACCCGAGAATGCTTCTTTCTATTGAAAAATTCATTCTCAGTGTCATATATATATAATTGAAAGAATTTTAGTTATGAACCAATTTCGAAAATAAGACTTCTCATATGATAGTAGTTCTAACCACTCAGCCTAAATACAAAAGAGGCGTTACCTTTATTGATATATTTATCAATTTACCACCCATCAAAAGAGAGTAGGATATTAAATTGTAACAATGGATGTTCTTCAAAAACTATGCTTTTCTGAACTACACCATAAAAAAGATTTTGATAAGTTTCAGAGGGTTTCTCGACTTTATCATAATGACAACATAAAAAATAACATGTTAACCCATTCAATTTTGTGAATATTTTGTTTTATTTGAGCATAGTTTTGCATGGCATGCCTCCCATACAACGTTCTGATCACCATTGAAGAAAAAATTAATGTTGACATAAATATTTCAAATTTGATAAAAGTTAGAAGCATTGATAGGCATGGGGTTGGCATGTCGAAAGTGTTCGCAATCTTTTCTTAAATTTTAATAGTTGAGGGAAAAATAGTCAATTTGCCAAATCCCGAACCTTTTGATTATTTCAAAAAATACCCTTAAAAATAAACTTGAAACTCGAATCATGTTTAAAATTCTAACTTTTATACTTTTGACATTTTAAAGTTAACACTTTGAACCCATAACAAATTTGACGATAAATCTATTTTGCATTATCTAACTTTTAAAAATACTCAAAATTTTTATTTTTGACCCGTAACAAAATTTGACATAAATGTAGTTAACTTGTACCAAACAATCTATTTACAAACTTTTGACCCATAAAATCAAATTTAACATCCACAAAAAACCCAAAACAATTTTCATTTGAGAAACATGATTTGTTGTTGATTTTTGGAATTCACTAAGTATTTTGAAATATATAGTAAAATAATATGTTAATATTTATATTTATAAAAATATATAGATATTATATAAATATAGTGTAAAAGGAAAGTGAATAATTATTGATTTATTATATATATTAGGGTATATTAGTTTTGGAGGGAAAAAAATTATGAGAATTAACCAAAACATGACAAGTGTCTTCATTTATTTTACTTTATTAGAATAGGTAGATTAATAAATTAATAAACAAAATAAATCATTTACTTTATATTTCTAGAAATATTTAAAAATAAAAGAAATGGTATAGATATAAGTCTATTGCTTCTCACACAAACTTTTTGAAGTATACAAATAAAAAAAAGAATATCTCATATAATAGTAACCAAGTTTCAAAAGTATTTTAATTAAGTCACTTATGTAATTTTTTTTTAAAATCGGGTTACTAAATCTTCAAATTGAGTCTCACCAATTTTTTTGTGAGTCAAGAAAGAAATGGAGGATAAGATGTGGGAGTCAGAATTTGCAATATATGCAGTTAAATTTAAATAATTTAAAAAATGTTAATTATATTAAAATTAAAAATAGAAAATAAAATCAACGTCGCCACTCAACTTCAACATAAAAAAAAGATAAAAAGATTTCCTATATGAAATAAAAAAGAAAAAAGGCTAAAAAAACATGTTAAAACCTTTAATTTAATAAAATATGAAAGTTGAGCAACTTAATTAGAACACTTTTTAAAATTGAATGACTTAATTGAAACAAATTTTAAAGTTGAGTGACTTAATTTAAACACTTTATTGTTTGCTACTTACGCATTTCTAAAGTTAATATACTCCATTGTTTGTGTCGTGTTTCCCGCCACATTATGCGGGCAACTCCTTTAATTGTATAAGCAAAAATTACAAATAAAAAGACATATTATTATTTAAAAATGGTTTAGATATGTTTTGCTCCATGTCTTCTAGCACATATTAATTAAAAATTAGGTTACTTGATGCTTTAATCCAATTGTGATGTAATTATACACTAATCCAAGAACTAATTACTTTAATGAAAAACATATACGCAAGGCTTTTGTTAATGTGTCATTCTCTTGACGATGAGCATAAAATATAAGAAAGGTGTTGGAATTTATTTGTTAAAAGCTAAAGAATAAAACTAGGGCTTATTTTGCATCTAGGAAATGGTCATATGCAAGCAAACACTGAATAATCCAAGTATAAAATATCATAATTTCTAATTTCCTTTGTATATGTAATTCTTATTTTCAGAAACAATTTTTCATGTTTATTTTGTTTTACTTGATCTTCTGATTTTAAATTTGAAGCAATGTACTATGAAAACATTCATTTATTTCATCAATTTAATTCATAAGTAATATTTATTTAGCCTTGTAGCACTTTAGGCAAATAACACGTCAGTCATGCATAGGCAAGAGTTGGATTCGTAAGGGAATAACATATCACATATACCATTGAAGTATTTTACCACATTGGTTGTTTATGAGTGAGGAAATCTAGACTTAAATGTGCTTGAGTAATGCCCGATGAGTGTCCTAATGAGAAGTTTTCACTTGAGCAAACAAAAAACAAACGTGCGAGCTCCTATAGGATAACCTGCAATACTGATGGTATAAAGGGTCAAAAGTTTATTCATGTTGTTCCACTATTTTTTTATTAAGTTTGATATTCGTAGAATAATCACACATTACTATAAACAAATTTATCTGATTTTGAACGACCAACAAAGACTGGCACTCGGGTACACCCATTTGCAAAATGCCACCACGCTTGTGATCGCAGAGAGCACTAGCAACCCGCCCTGCCACCAACTTCAAGGGAAACTGACTGCCCGAAGACCCGTTATGATAAAACATATGGCTTGCGCACGACATTTTATTACGAACGAGACTTGAACCAGTAAACTTTCTTAGAGAAAGTCACTGAGATACCGTTAGAGCACCGCCCCTTTTTTGAATTACTATAAAGAAATATTTGGGTAGTTGGAAGGAAGGTATCTTATGTTTCTAGTTTCCCACATAAGGAAGTAAAAGATATGTAGTCAGTAGAGAAGCTTGAATGTCACCAAAATGGCTTTTCTAAGGTTCTTTATGTTCAGCAAATTGTTACACCTTTTTTTTAACAAGTTCACATGGATTTGTGTACGTGCAAAAGGGTGAAAAAAAAACCTCACAATTTTAAATAAAAAAAATGTATGTATATGATTTAGCAGCTTTATATGTATAGGTTTTATGATGATGAATAAATAGTTGGGTAAAAGATGAAGTTTAAAAGTTGGATTTTACTTGTTTTAGTGGATTTCAATGTTAATCTGTTGGTTATACGTGTTTTTCTAGTACTGTTCTAAGTTAATTCGATTTTATTTTTATTTTTTGACGTAACTTTTTAATATATTAAACTATTTAAATTACATTGAAATTGAAGACAAATAGCCAAATAGACAACAAGCTGTGCCACTGGCTCCATTTGAATTTTGAATTAGACTTTGAAACTTTGATCCTATGTAGATAAAACCCTTCAAATCCGCTAACACAACATAATAATGCTTAGAGGTGGGCAAAGAACCGGTTAACCGACCCAACCCAAAAACTGAACTGATTGGAAACTGATTATGTAGAAACCAATTTGGAATCGATTGAAACCGCAGGTTCGGAACTGGTTTATAATTTTCTCCAGCGAAACTGGTTCCAAACCGGCTAACCGAACCGAAACCGGCCGAAACCCGAACTGAAAGCCATCAAAACCCGAACCGAACCAATCATAATCTGTCAAGGAAACGGTTTCAACTCAAACAAAAACCGATCATAAACCAGTTTTGACTTTTGTTGACCAAATTGAACCGTTTCAACCCAAACCCTTTTTGGGTTTTAAACCGGTTTGTGCACCTCTAACGATGCTTGTCTTGAGATAATGAATTATTTTATAAACTTTAATTTGACTCAACAAAAATAAAATAAAATTCAACGTGAAAGAAAATGAAGGGTTAGAAAAGGCAAGCATGCAACGATTTTTGACTAATTTTGGTTTACTTTTTTATTTGAAATGCGACAATTTTGGTTTATTTTGTTTCTATCGGCGCAAATTAGAGCTTGGATCAAGGAAGGCCAAAAAGTAGTTATAGTTTGCATAACTACCAGTCAACGGTCAACAACACATATCAACCGCTTTTTCTGCCTCTTTCTCCGCTTTTGTTTTCTATTTGGTCATTCTCTTCAAAATAGTACGGATACTCAACATGATAGTTCATTTTATTGAGTGCTTGGTTTAGTTCGACTCTTGGTTTTCCTAAGGGCCTCCATGACAGGACGCCACCCACATTCATTTTGTGCAAAAAACGCCCTCAGATCCGCCCCCACAGTATAGACAAGTAAAGCTAGGGCTTCAGGTCCCCAAAAAATAGGGCATCCGTCTAATAATTTTTGGTGTTTATATATATACAGAGTCGCATATTAGTTATACATGGATGGTAAAAGTAGTCACTTTCTTTCGGAGTTTGATTCTCTTCTCTTTACTCTTTAAGATTGTTTCTTGGTCAATTTTTTAAATCTGTCGGTTTCTAATTAATTTTTTTTCAAGTGCATATATATACAGTAGAACCTCTATAATTTAATATTCGATAAATTAATAGCTTCAAAAAATTAATAATTCTAGCTTATATTGGAGAATTGGAGTCTATGTTTTGAAATAAAGATGACGTTTTATTTTTCTAAAATAACTTATTGTAATTATGCTTATACGATCATTTTTGTATAAATAAATAATGAGTAATGACTTATGAATACATATTTTCTGAGTGATGTCGGGCTAAATATAATAGAAACATCCACATCCATATGATATTCTGAAGATCTTGTTCTACTCTACGTACCCTACCCCAACCATTAAAATTTGCTTTTGAAATCTTTGTCAACAAATATGGTTTTCTACTTTTCTTTTACTTGTTAGTTTTAATTATTTTAATGGTAAAATTAGATTAAAATTTCAAAGTTTTGATATCAGTTGCTCCCTTTTCAAGTCGTGATATACGAATATGTAGTAGCAGCAAATGGTGTTGGCTTGGTAGCCGGTAGGTCTTTTAAACATTCAATTATCTTGAGTTCGAGTATCTGGAAGTAAAAGAAAATTGCCTTTAAAAATAAATTAGTTTTTTTTGGTAAGGCAAAGGATAGATATAAAGGGCATGTAACCTTCAGCTGGAAGCAGCTAGAGAACAGCCAAATAGTACAACAACTATAAATGAAAATCATCAGACAAGCAACAATCAAACAAAATTTAAAGCCTTAAACTAGAAAGAGGAGATTTCATCCAAACTCTCCATGCTATCTCTTTGTGCAGCGAGCGAGACTTAATCCAACCAAACAAGTTAGTTTTAATCTCCTTCAAAATTATGTCCGTAGAGATAGTCGTATTTTTGAAAATTTTCGCATTCCTTTGCTTCCAAATGAACCAAATCGTGGAATAAATAACTGCCAAAAGAATCCTCTTTTCGGAAAAAGAAGACGGTTGTGAACCAACCTCGAGCAAGTGGTCGAACGAGTCAAGACCTGTCAGGTCCCAACCACACCATATAGAAACTGCCCTCCACACCTGTTTCGCTCGAACGCAATCAAGAAAAACATGGAGTGACGATTCATGCGATAACGAACAACCCGAGCAACCCGGAGTGATTGAAGCCAAACCTCTAACAATTAGATTAACCGCCACCGGAATTTTGTTTAGTAAAACTCTCCAAATGAAACAGTTTATTTTAATCGGAATCCAACCTTCCTAAGTAATCAGAGTAACCGGATCCATCCCATAAACCTTTGCAGCTACAACCCTTCTCAAGGATTGAACCGAGAATTTTTCCAATGCATCGCCGCCCCATCTCCAAGTGTCATCCATCCCAAAATGAAACCTGTATAGTGACACCATTTCTGTTAAGTCTTCAATATCCATACGAGCATAAGACGGAAAAGAAGATGTAGACCAAGCCTACTCTAATTGAGTAACCCCTGACCCGAACAACTTAACCCTTTCACACACAACTATTTTTTCACTTCACGCTTATACAAAATAGGGAACAAATCTTTAAGCGCAAATCTACCCAACCAAACGTCTAACCAAAATCTATTTTTGTTACCAACACCCACTTATCTTATAAACGAACCAGCCAAGTCAATACCTAAAGAGGTGAAACTTTTACCAATTTTATAAATCTTCTACCAAGCACCACAAATCGAATTCCTAGTCATCCTACCATCCACATATCGAGTAGACATGTGAATTGCATTAACACCTTTTACCCACAATGAATCGATTTCAATGCGCCATCTCCACCACCATTTAGCGAGTAAAGCTAAGTACATCCATTTTAGACAACCCACACCTAGACCTCCATAACTCCTAGGCTTGACCACCGTCTCCCACGCTACCCAATTTATTTTCTTTTTATCGGACATACCACCGCACAAAAAATTCCTCCTAATTTTTTTCTATCTCATTGACCACTTTTAACAGTGCTTGAAACATAGAAAAAAAGTAAAGTGGCAAGCTACTTAGAACAGATTTGACTAAGGTAAGCCTCCCCCGAAAAGACAAAGTGCTAGCTTTCCACCCGTTTAGCCTTTTTTTTCACCCGATCAATCACTGGATACCAATGTTTTGATAATACCATATTTGCTCCCACCGGCAGACCAATAAAATTAACCGGGAGAGAACCCGCTTCACAATGAATGATGGAAGCCATAGAAGCAATTTCCGAATCCGAAACACCAAACACCTTGCTTTTAGAGAAATTAACCTTAAGCCCAGATGCGAGATGAAAACATCTTAATAACCTAGTCAGGCTCACCATATCAGTCGTATTCCATTCTCCAACAAACATCACGTCGTCTGCATACATAATGTGTGAAAGGACTGGGCCATTATTAGGTAGACGAATCCCCCTAAACAAATTGTTATCAATAGCTGATTTCATAATTACATTTAGACCGTCCATTGCAATTATGAAAAGAAAGGGAGCTAAAGGATCTCCTTGTTTGACACCTCTTTTAAAATCAAATTCCATAGTAGGTGACGCGTTAACTAAAACTGAAGCCCGACCTGAGATAAGACTCGACCGTATCCAGAATCTCCATTTGGATCCGAAACCCATACTACCCAAGACAGAATCCAGATATGTCCAACTAACTGAATCAAAGGCTTTATCGAAGTCTACCTTAAACAACATGCATTTTTTCTTACAGCTGTTAGCCCAAGAAATTACTTCATTGACAAGTAGATGGCCATCTAAAATGTTCCTTCCTTTTATGTAGGCTGATTGCACATCTTCAACAAGCAAAGAAATGACTTTTTCAGCCTAATAGCTAGTAGCTTAGAAATTACCTTAGGCATACATCCGATTAAATTAATAGGACGGTAGTCGCTAAACGCCATCGGGTCTTTCTTTTTTGGTATAAAAGAGATGAAAGCCGAGTTACAACCTTTCTCTAAGTAACCAAATTTTTCAAAATCCTTAACGAACTCAAAAAACTCTATACCCAACACTTCCCAAAAAATCTTTATAAACTTGAAAGTGAAACCGTCTGGACCAGGCGATTTATCATTCCCGCATTCCCACACCGCGTTTTTTACCTCCGACATAGAAAAAGGTCTTTCTATCCATACACTGTCCGAATCTAACAACCTCTTAAAATTAGAATTCACTAACTCTGGTCTCTCCACAAATGGTTCCTCAAATTTCTTAGAAAAAAGTTGAAAAAGCCCTCTTTAACCAAGTCATAATTGGTCTCCCATTTACCATTAATCGAAATACCATTGACAGTAGACCTTTTAATATTTCCATTAACTACTCCATGAAAGAACTTACTGTTCTCATCCCCCTCTGCGTCCCACCGAACCTTGGCCTTTTGACGAAGGTCCAAGTTCTTTTTCGCCTTTAAATCAAGGATATTCTTTTTACAATTTGCACGAGTCTCTCTGTCAATAGCTGAAATACCGGCCACTTCAGCCCTAACTTCGATCTCATCAATTAATCGCGACAACCGAAGTCGTTCTGCCTCAACAAAGTCAATACATCTCGCTCTCTAAGTTTTAATATCAGTTTTCAACTGCTTAAGTTTCCACATCAAATTTAACTCATTGGATCTTCTAATTTTAACACCCACCCAAGATCTCGTAACTACATCTGAAAGATCTGCACAACATAGCCACGAGTTGAAGAACTTAAATGGCGTGGGTCCGTAATGCCTCTTAGAAGTCGAGAAAACTAATGGACAGTGATCTAACATATCTCTCGGTAGCGCGGTAACAGACGCCGTTGGCCAATTGTCAGCAAAATTTTTACAAACCAAAAACCGATCAATCTTACTCATATGACACCCATCATCACTCATCCAAGTGAATCTACGCCCACCCATCTTATATTCTGAAAGCCCTGCGTCTTGAATAAAATTATTAAAGGCGGCCATATCGGAAGCACAACCAGAGACTTGTAATCTATCTTCTTTAACCCTCGTTTCATTGAAATCTCCCATAAAAACCCACCACCCCGGAACCCCGACATCAAATTTAGGAGGTCAGACCAAAGAGTTTTTCTATCCACAGCAGACTTAGGAGTTAGCAAAAAAACTCATGTATACATATATACACACACATTGGTTCTGTTCGAAGGTGTTTTTCTGTGTAAATCATTTGAAATTTTACGGGATGCCATACATGTATGCTAGAAAATTGTATATGCATAGTTACGTATTATTAATACGACATGTAATTATTATACAATATAGGTATCTTGCACATCAATATGACGAATAGTTATCGATAAGTGAATACTTATACACACCTACATTTATACTACAACAGATCAATAATTATCATCGTTGTTTTTAGTATAACAATGTTATACTTATAATTAAAGCTAACAAATTTATTGGTGTTATGATATAATTTAAAAAAATAAAATAAAGTGTATAATGGCAATTGATTTAAAAAAAAACACAAAACAAAAACGGTGTAATTATAGATTAAAGATAACGTTAACAATATTTTTCATTTCTAACTTATTTATTTATTATTTGTAATTTTATCACCGACTTAATCTTAACTACTAAAATAACTTTGTCGACGATCAATAATCACTCTTTATAAATAAAATAACTTGATGAACGATCAATAAACACTTTTATCAATAAAATCACCTCATTCTCCGTCTCTCACACACACATGCGACGATACTATTAGATACTTTATTTCATAATCTCTTCCATCAAAATAGCAAAAATTGTGTATAAATACTATAAATGTATCACTTAAGTATACCTTTTTTTTTTCAAATGGTTCTCTATTAAACACTACATGTGTGCTACATATATAGAATTTTCAACATTACTTTCATCATGGATGTTTATATTTCTATATTGATACATTAAATATGTTTAAATGTATATGTGTATAGTCCCCGTGATATAGGGAAGTGAGACGTAAGATTAATTTGCCTTTTTTCACGATTGCCGGTAACATGTTGAGAAAAGAAATGTTTCCAAAGGCTTCTTGTGTTTGCTATCACGATGGGGATAAAATGCGGCGTGCCATTTTCTTTTGTTCTTTTGGAAACATTGTGACCCCATGTGCCCACATCCATCAAACCCACTTTCAATATACTACAGACATATATTTACATTTTTTTACAAATATTTTTTTCTGGTGTGTTAGTCAACCACAATCTCTGGTTTGGAGAGTCCCGTATTCCTGTTGCACCACTCAGGACAGACTATGCTGTCTTAACCGAACCCATGCTGGCTTCAGAGTTTAACTTGGACACATTGTGACCCCATGGGCACAATCTCTATGCCCACATCCATCAAACTCACTTTCAATATACTACATACATATATTTACATTTTTTTACAAAATTTTTTTTCTGGTGTGTTAGTCAACCACAATCTCTGGTTTGGAGAGTCCCGTATTCCTGTTGCACCACTCAGGACAGACTATGCTGTCTTAACCGAACCCATGCTGGCTTCAGAGTTTGACTTTGGCTCCCCCCCCGGGGAGCTATACCGTCGGTTGCCTCTTAACAGTCGTTGTGCCGTCACAAGGGCAAAACTTTCTGGCATAACACACGGTGAGACGAGAACTCGGGTGGCATTGGGATCCGAATTGACAACCTCGCAAGACTTAGCTCAAATTCTTCGTTGTCAATATCCACCTAAAGTGCCATAAATGGGGATTGAACTTGAGGCTCCATTATAAAACCCAAGCCTCCTACCACTAAACTACAGATGAGGGTAATTACTTTATTATAAGTTGTTATTATTGTATTAAATTATGCTTCAAAACTATGTACTTTTTTTTATTTTACTTTTGAGTATTTTATTGCTATATTAAAAAAAATAATTTGATTATTACCTATGATATATGCAACTCGGCTAATTACGTATATGTAATTCGGCTATTATATATATGTATGTATTCCGATTATTACTTACGAGTAATTGCGTTATTTACTCATCTGTAACTTGTTTAATACATATATGTAACTTGATTATTACACATAAGTAATTAGGTTGCTACACATATGTAACCTGGTTATTACACAAATTACTATAATTATTGTTTATATGTAACTTCTTTTTGTTATATAATTTCTATGATGACGTACATGTAATTCTGTATTTAATTATTTATATATGCACAGTAAGTGTGTGTATGTATGTATGGTATGCATTCTTACTTTCTTAGAATCAATTTTTTAAAATGTGTTTTATGTGAGTGTAACAAACGTTTGGATGTGAGAAAGAATGTGAAACATTAGGAAATTCCTTTGATATGTATCTTCTAAGAAAAAAAATTGTTAAATTCATATTCTATTCTCGTTAGTTAAAAACACACATGCTATCACGAGTTAGCCAAGGTGGTCAAGAGGCTTTTTCATAAAGTTTCCTCTTAGGAAGGTCACGGGTTTGATTTTCATAGGTGTATACCACTTATCAGGCTTCGAATTTAGTAAGATATGGTTGATGTGGGATCTTACCTTCGCACTAACGGCATAAAAAAATTATAAAAACACTAAATTTCAATTAACTACAAATTTGCTAATGACTGATTAGACATTGATCAATCATGAACGATGGTTGAGATTGAATTTTTTTTCTCATTTTAAATAGATTTCTTATGCTTCCTTGTAGAATGCACATACTTGTGAGAACATGTTTTTTAACATGTTGACTCGCGACAATTACATAAATTAAAAAGAATTGTGACGCAACTTGTTGCCAGCTTACATGCCTCTTTTTTATAATTGGATCCTTTTATTCAATATAAATTTATTAATAAATAATGAAAGGTTGAATGCTAATTCATAAAATTGTGGTAGCTGTAAGAGGTAACTTGTCATTATTTATCATATTTTCACAAGAAAAAGCATTCTATACACATGTACATATTTTTTTCCGTTTTATTCTTAGCCTCGTTGTTGTGGTTTCGTTAAAGCAGGCTTTATGTTTAGGTGGCCACCCTTTAGCGCGGCTGCACCGGGCCACGACGTTAAGGGCCCGACTGTTAACCCAATAATAAGCTTGATTACAAGAAAACGGTGGGGCCACCCTCATATAACCAATCACACTCTTGTTTTTTTCTTTTATTTAACGTCTAGCTAAACCAAAACACGCGAGTTATGGTCGGGTTAGTTAAAGCCTTATTGGTTACTTGATAATGACATGGTACTTTAACTAACTCAAAACATTTTCTTTTCTAAAAAAGTAATTTTATTTTTATGTCATATCTTTATTTATTTTACTATAAAGAATGTGTTTTGTTAAATTTGATAACGATAAAATATAGTGTGTTTATATAAGCAACACAAAGTTATGACTCAATCATTTTTTCTTTATTTATTTTGTTTTTTACATTTATTAAGTATCCACGTTACATATTTTGATGACTTGCCACATTTTATTGTTTGTTTTTCACATGATGTACATGTATATGGTCTTTTCTCCCACTTTTAATTATGGCTCCATCAAACATCCCATGAACTACTTTTATTGAAATAATTAGTAATTTTGTTTTTGTAGTTTTTTCTTTTATAAAAGTGTAATATTTACTTTTAAAAGTATCTCATTGTGGTTTATTAAATAATAGAAAACCACAGCGTAAACTAGAAATACGAGAATGAGATGCACTAGCGTATATGACTTCAAGACGTGTGATATCTAGAAAAATGTACCATGTCCAACAATAACCAAAATTACATTCTTGAAGATGTGAGGATGAGATGCACTAGCATGTACGAGATTTAGAATCTAGAGAATGCATCACATATCTCATGGTGGTTTATTAAAAAAACAGAAAACCACAACGTAAACTAGAAATACGAGAATGAGATGCACTAGCGTATCTGAAGTTAAGACGTGTAATATCTAGAAAAATGTATCACGTCCAATAATAACCAAAATTGCATTCTTTATGAGATTTTGAATTTAGAGAATGTATCACATATCTCATGGTGGTTTATTAAAAAAAGAGAGAGAAAACCACAACGTAAACTATAAATACCAGAATGAGATGCACTAGCGTATATGACGTCAAGACGTGTGATATCTAGAAAAATATATCATGTCCAATAATAACCAAAATTGCATTTTTGAAGATGTGAGGATGAGATAAAAAAGAGAGAGAAAACCACAACGTAAACCGTAAATACCAGAATGAGATGCACTAGCATATATGACGTCAAGACGTGTGATATCTAGAAAAATATATCATGTCCAATAATAACCAAAATTGCATTTTTGAAGATGTGAGGATGAGATGCACTAGCATGTATGAGATTTAAAATTTGGAGAATGTATCACATATCTCATGGTGGTTTATTAAAAAAAGAGAAAATCACAACTTAAACTAGAAATACGAGAATGAGATGCACTACCGTATATGACGTCAAGACGTGTGATATCTAGAAAAATGTATCCAACAATAACCAAAATTACATTCTTGAAGATGTGAGGATGAGATGCAATAGCATGTATGAGATTTAGAATTTAGAGAATGTATCCCATCCGACAATAACCATGATTGCATTCTCATTTAACATTTAAAGCAAAAGAGTGATGGCATTATCATCATGTTACTTTCAACAAAGAAGATTCAGATTGATTGTTAAGGCAACTTATGCAGATGATGGAACGAGATGATTAAGACGGTAAAAGATCAGTATGTTTATGCAACATGTGTTAAAATGTTCAAACAATAAAATGTCAATAGATATAATTACGATGCTTTTTGTTCCAGGCTTATTTATCACATAAATTCTCATACGAAGCTTATGCTATTGCTGCTCTTCTCACAATCGATTACCATCACCAGTTCCGCATCATTCATCTTCTTATGAGATTATATTTGGATCTCGTTCTAATTATTCTATGTTACGTACCTTTGGGTGTTTGTGCTATATGTTCTTTGGTGATACTCAAGTAGATACACTCTCACCATAGTCCACTCTATGTTTATTAGATATGATTCATATCATCATGGCTACTTATGTTATGATCCTGGTACATGTCGTACTTTCACCTTATTTCATGTTACTTTTCATGAGACTGTTTTTACCCTTTCCAACCTTTCTTCAAGGCATGTGTCTTTTCTTCCATTATAATATTACATTTCATATATTTCCTCCTTTAACATCATCACAATCACGCCACCACCATCACCCTACACCCATCGCATCCACCACCTCCTCCTGCTTTATAATATATATGATTATCCGTCCTCGTGATCACACACATCAGCTTAAGTAGTTTCTTGATCATGTTGTTCATATATTTACTGCTACAACCGAGTCTACTAACTTTTATCAAGCTCAAAAATGGCCATATGAGTGGGATGCTATGATTACAAAGGTTATTGGTTCACTGGTTGCAGACAGGTATGCAAGATTAACACACGTTATAAACACAATAGTAACCAAACTACCAACATTTTAATAATGTGATGTTCTTGTTTAGAATTGTGCTTGCAAATATGTTATTTAACTATAAACATTCAATTTCTAGAATTTTTCATTATTATATCAACATTTGGTAAGGCAGCCGATCCTCCCACACCACCTAAGATCTTCATACACCATTTTTTTTCCTATACGGCTCGTATTGGACTATACGGTCGTATAGGACCTGAAACATGTCAGATTGTGTCGGAGGCTGTCATTCATCGTTTTAGTGCCTCGTATAACCCTATACGGCCGTATAAACCTATATGGGGCCTATAGAGCTATACGGTCGTATAGACAATTTTTTTGAAAATTTTACATATTGATACGTTAATATGGTCGTATAGACCTATACGGGCCGTATAGGGTTATACGGCCGTATAGACAATTTTTTGAACACAATTTTAAATATTAATACATTAATATCTTACATTTTAATGTATTATAAGTATATAACATAGTTGGCTAAATATGATATTTTAGAAGCATTTACAATTTTTCATAATATACTTGGCTAAATAATTTGTAGTTGTACTGTGACATTTGTCAATTTCGAGTTATTTTATACTTGTATTCTTAATGTAAACCCGACCCGTTTTATATCTCGAACCTTTCAATATTATCAAAATGATGAATTTTATGTTACATATTTGTTTTATAGTTGTTGGATCTAAAAAAAACACTCTTTTCGGTTCTTAAAATGCCCCAAAAACACTCAAAACGAACTCCAGGGACTAAAACTACCAAAATGGAGACTTGAATGACCCATTTGTAGTTTGTGCTTTCTTGGGTCTATAGCCAAGTAACCAACCCATTTTCATGCAACACCCTTTATGAAAGACCCATTCAACTTACCCTATATATACACACCCATCTTCCTCATTTGTGCTTGCTCATTTCCTCATTTCTCTCTCAAATTCTTAAATTCTAAGGTTGTTCTTCATAAGCTAATCTTTCATTTTAATTAACTTCTCAATACTTAAAGCTTGATGTTACAACATATATATAATATACACTCCTTGTTTACCTTCGGTCTTTCATTTCTCCGGTCTCGGCCGGTTGAAATGTCGGGCTAGTAAGGCAAGGTTACATGGAGGACTTGTAGTCCTTGTTTATATATTTAACAAATCTAACCATATAACTTGTTATACTTGCTTAACTTCTGCATATTTTAGTTTATTGTTCATATTTGTCAAGTTCCATGGTATTGGGTATGTGGTGACTAGCCTCGGTTTCATCCCGAGTTGAGAACCGAACCAAAAACCAAACTTTTGTTTAAAAGATTTATTGTTAACTTTTTGAATGTAAAACTTGAGTATTGTTATTTATTAGTTATTTTACAAGTTCCATGGTAATTGGGTATGTGGTAACCATCCTCGGTCTTATTCCGAGTCAAGGACCGAACCAAAAACCGAACTAAACCGAGTTCACTCGCTTAAGACACACAAGTGTGTTTTTAGCCACCAAAACTCATATTTTTCTTCAAGATTATATTTTAAATCAACTTTAGTTAATTTCTAAACATACTTGGCATGTCGGTAACCAACTTGATCTTATAACAAGTTCGGACCGATAAAGTCGTATACTCGCTTAACGAACATTAAGATTCTTCACAATAGAACTACATACTTGGTTAAGTCTATTTTGATTTTATTGAGTTATCTCATAAAATTTATTATTTTGGGAAGTTAACTTTGAGCTTGGTCAATTATCAAGTCTCCAACCGACAAACCCGAACACTCGTTTAAACCTCGTTTTGGTATTCTTATAACCAAGGGTTTTGCAATATTGCATTTTAACCCACATTATTACTTAACATAGGTTGAGTAAAAAAGAAAAAGAAAAAAAAACTAATGAATAGAATACCGAGACCCGGTTTCGAGTAAACGTATTTTACAAAACTCGTTTCTTTAATTTCTCAAATATTTACATTTTAAATCCTAAACTTTATTTATTTACTTTATTTGTCATGTATTTTATTTTAAACCCTTCCAAGACTACCTACTAACACAAGACCCGTTTAATATAGGTCTTGCTCGTTAAACCAATCTCTCCGATTATTCACGACACTATCTTTCAAGTTACTTGTTAATGTGAGTACTTTTTCATCCCCCGTTTTCCATCTTTCGTTTTGGGGGTGGCATTGCATACTTATTCAAATTCAAATGATTTATACCTGAGTCTTAAACCACAACACTTATTGTATATGTTTACTTAAATAAATGCTCGATTTGGTGTTATATGCTTTACATGATTATGTGCAAATTCTTGAATGCTAAGACGGGTAGCCTCATCAAAGTATGATCATACGTTAATTCCGAGTATATATGGTATCCCCATATAGAAAAGTGTCGTCAATGTATTCTTATTGACGGTTTTATTATCTAAATTGTTGCTATTATTTATTGTTTTTCATATATTAGTTGTGGATTTCATACTATATACTTATTGTCCAAAACTATGAAAATTGTTCACCAACCTTTGTGTTGACAAACTCTATTTTATGCAATGTTACAGGTTTGATGTTAGCTTGATTGGATTACTTGAAGAAACTTATCATCTTGGCTTTAGGATATTAGAAAATGAAAGAACAAGTTATTTGTTTATTTATCTATTTGATATTTTGTATGAACAATTGTTGTGTTATTTATGATGATATGGATTTAAATGAGTTGTTTAAATATTGTAACTTTATAGTGTAGTTGTGCAATGAGCAATCATGTCGCGCCTCGACATTTCCGCCTTCATTGGTCGGGGTGTGACATGTACCTCGAGAACATTCGTTTAAAATTATATTATGTTACATTTTATAATAGTTTATACACAATAACCAATTAATGATTAAGCAAACAAGAAAACATTTGGCCAAAACATACTGATAAACATCTAGTCCACATACATAAAAAGAAAAGTGCACCCCAAAATACATCATGTTCCAAACACATGGTCTACATGCATAAAAGTAAATAGTTCACCCCAAAATACATCAAGTTTTTAACACGTGGTTCACATACATAAAGTTCATAATAGTGCACATAAAAACATACTGAAAATAAAATAAGAACTACTGTGGTGATGGCCCCCGCGCCTGTGGCTCCGGTGCCGGTGATGTGTCAGATAGCCCTATACGAGTCATTTAATACCTATACGGTCGTATAGGCCTATACGATCGTATAGGTTGAAAAAACTGTTTTTCTATACGGTCGTATAGCCCTATACGACCGTATAGGTGTTCTGGTGTGTTAGATAGCCCTATACGAGCCATTTAATACCTATACGGCTCGTATAGGTCTATACGGTCGTATAACTTGAAAAAAGCTATTTTTTTTGTCTTCCTATCGGTAATGCGTAGCCTATACGACCGTATAGGCCTATACGAGCCATATAGACATATGGGGGTGGTGTAGGAGGATCACATCCCTTTGGTGAACTTTTTTTTTCTTTGAATATAGGTAATATATTCACAACGGCGAACTAGCAATATACTAGCCCCAAAACAACAACTTACACCTTAAACATTGAATTTACACCAACTATTTTAATCTATTACAATTTTCTTCGATCACGAGACCACCCATAAGAAGCTAAGAATTTGAATGTTTTCCACGATTTGAGTAGGTTGAGTGTTGATTTCATTAAATATCTTGTCGTTACTTTGCTTCCCATATACACCAAATTGTGACTAGAAAGATGCTTGAATTAGTTTTCTTTGTAGTGGATTCCGGCTACATGATAAACTCTAGTCTTTTGTTATTTGTAATTGGTCATGTAATATTTAGTTATGGAATATTACTATGGCTCGTTGCAATTAAAAGAAAACTTATGCTATAACGAGATGTTAATCAAATGTATAAAATTTGAAATAAGGTAACGTTTGGTATAAAAGAATGGAAAGTGAAATGGAATGAGTTATTTCAAAGAAATAAAAATAACATGTTGAAAAATTTCTTTTGAATATAGGATTTTTCTTTTAAAAATATGTGTTTATTTTTTCATTTCTTCATGGAATGAAATCAAAATTATTATTATTATTATTATTATTATTATTATTATTATTATTATTATTATTATTATTATATAAAGGTTGTTATGTTATTTTTATATTATTACTATATAATATTATTATACTATCATTATTGTACTGTATATTAAAATATAACTATTTTATATTTGAGTTATAATAATAATAATAATAATAATAATAAACAGTGAGTATTTACGTAGAGTAAAGATAGAAGTTAGTTACTTTTTTTATGACAGGTTCAAAGTTTATTATACACTTGCGTAATCCATTCTTAACAAATATAGAAAATTAAGACTAATTGGTTTTCTTTTGTGAAACAATAAACTACATAAATCTAATAAATTACCATAAGATTTTGTTGATATAAAATAGGACTTAGTTTATTCGCCGGAATATTCGTACATTACGACGTCGTATCCCGAATTAGCAGTCGGAGGCTAGCCGTTGACTCCATTGTAGGAACTCTATCTAAGTTTCATTTGACCCCTCATCTTCATACATTTTAATTCTTAAGCCTCTTAACTTTCAATATATGCACATACACTTCTAATAGTTTATAGCTATATGGATGATACTGTGGTCTACCTATGCAAATAAAAATGGCAAAACCTTTATATGAATACTTTTTGGCACAGAGGAATACATGATACTATTAATGTTCATGCAAATTTGTTTTGAAGTTATAAATAGAAGGGACATGCATTATTGAATGATAAGATATTGCTACTAATGCGATGAAGGGAATTTCGTTAGAAGTTCAGTGTTTGTGAAGAATCCCATCAGTTTGATACACTCTTGTTTTTGTTGATGGATCTTTTTTTAAACCAGACAATCATGTCGATGTTAAATAAAAACAAGTGACGATATGTTTTTTTGTCGTTTAAGGCTAATTGCGTACATTGTGTTTAGGCGAGTATACTCTTAACTGGGCCTAGCTCAACGGGTTAAGACACAGCACATAGTATAGTGCATTAGATGCGTCTTTCCTTCTCATCATGCTTTCGTTTTTCGAGGAAGAAAATACTCGCATAGTCGTTTGTAATAATGACAAATGTGTCTCTTCTTTTTTTGCAAGACAAAAGTTATGTACCGTTCAAAAATCATTATCAGTTTGATTCTAAAATGATAACATAAAAGAAAAATAATGCACCTTTTAATTTTAATATAACTATAAAATAAGTTAAATCTAGCAACAAAATTAAACAGACAATATTAACTTAACAAGATATAGAAACATACCACTAGATTTCCTATATTATCCTCATCTATATCTTTTAGAAAAAATGTTTTTCACATATAACTACATCTTCATTCCATTCCTCAAGATATATATGAAATTTAGATATTCAACTCTCAGTCGTTATAAATCAAAGAATCACTATTGATTCTCTATCTCACAAACCTTATATTTTATGAACGGACAATCGAGAAAAAAAAGATTATAATTGAACAGAGATATATATATGAAGAATGTATGCAAAGATAATATGAGTTTTAACTAAATTACTGAAAATAAAAATAACGAATTCAATGTGAGTGCTCTAAACACCACACCTCTAAATAGTCAAAATACTGTCCTTTTGTTAATGTCTACATTTTTTTCATTCCGTCACTCCACCATCCACTTACCAAAATCGTCAATATCAATATAATAACATACATAAACATATAGTTCATTATTTACTAACGGAACATATATTAAAAAAAAAACTATTTTAAAGACCTGCATTATGGTTTGCTCTAAAATGTATACGTTTGTAAAACATTCTAACTGTCCTTTTGAAATTCATTCTCTTGCATTACAAGTATATATTTTATTAAAATGTGTTTGCTCTCATCTCACTCTTTTCAGAACCTGCTTTACAAGTATATATTTTATTAGAATTTACGTGATACGTTTATTTGTTACTATCATAGTTCAAACCCTCTACGCAAAACATCAAACTTAAAGGACCAAAAGATCTAAACCCATATAGAATATAAGGACCTAAATAACACAATTTACAAAAACATTAAGGTAGAGTGTAAACTCACTAAAAATAAATATATTTTTATACAAAAAAAAGTTAAAAAATTAACTATAAAAAAACCTCAATCTCTCTTCACTCACTCCTATCTTCCTCCTCTCTCTCACCATTTCCTATCCTCTCTTCAGCAATGCCACATCACACTTCTGCTTCTTTCTAATTACAATACACCAAACCCCAAGAAGCAGTTCTGTTTTGGCATAAGCTGAAAACACAGGAAGGAAATTATCTCAAAATATCAAATCTCACCCACATTTATCAAATCTTGATAGATCTAACTCAATTTCAATGGGTGACATAGTATCCGGGAAGAATTTAATCCCGGAAAGCTTTCCGGGGGCTTCGGTGGACCTCGCAGCACAAATTGGGATGCTGTGGGACTTAATTAAAGCCCCATTGATAGTGCCATTGCTCCAATTGGCTGTTTATATCTGTTTAGCAATGACGGTTATGTTATTCGTCGAACGGCTTTACATGGGTGTTGTTATTATCCTTGTGAAGTTGTTTTGGAAGAAACCCGAAAAACGCTACAATTGGGAGCCGATTCGCGATGATTTGGAGATCGGGAATTCGGCTTTCCCGTTGGTTTTGATTCAAATCCCTATGTTTAATGAGAAAGAGGTTCGTTTATTGCATTAATTGTAAATATAATTTTCATTGTAATCAAGTTTTAGAGTACCGTATTAATTAATATTATTTACCGGGTATTATTGTTGTTGTTTGTTGTTTTTACCGCAGGTTTATAAGATCTCGATTGGGGCGGCCTGTAATCTATCGTGGCCGTCCGATCGGCTCGTGATTCAAGTACTTGATGACTCAACTGACTTTGTTATCAAGGTACATCTCAATCAAGTCTACAAATCTATATAATATTACCAAATGATTACATCATTTTTTTATTGTTAAATTTGGTGGATTTTATTTTTTTCAAGATTTAATTTTTAACCCAATTGGGTAAAATTGGTTTCAGATTTCAAGTTTCATATATATTAATTTTTAACTATAATTAACTAATTTCTTGAATTTATACAAATATGCAAAGGTAGTCATCATTAGATTTACAGAAACACTATATTTATAATAATAAAAAAAGAGAATCAACCCATGTTACATTTAATGCCATACCCATATGTCATATGCTCCCTTTTCTTTTAAAAACAAAAGAATTATATAATTATTAATTATATATATGTTTTAATAATATTTTTATTTTATTTAGGATATGATTGAGAAAGAGTGTCAAAGATGGGCAAGTAAAGGGGTTAATATTAGGTATCAAATTAGACAAACCAGAGGAGGTTACAAAGCAGGTGCTTTAAAAGAAGGATTAACACATGATTATGTTAAAGATTGTGAATACGTCACCATTTTCGACGCGGATTTCCGACCCGAGCCTGATTTTCTCCGACGAGCCATCCCGTTCCTTGAGTTCAACCCTCAAATCGCCCTTCTTCAAGCGCGGTGGCGGTTTGGTAAGTGTTTTAGCTAAAATGTTGGTTAACTAATTCAATATTTGATTATAAAACTTCTAAATTTTAGGTTACCAAATACTAAATTACTAACCCCATTATAATAATAAATAAAATATTTAAAAAAAAAAGAAAAAGAAAATAAGCACACTTGCTCATAGATTGTAGAAGTGTCGGTGGTGTGGTCTCACACACTCACCCATTGTTTTGTAGAGAGAATATAATCATTATATATTTATTAAATTTACTATTAACCTATCATAAATAATAATAAAGTTAAAAAAATATCTGCAACAATTATGTAGTCAACAAGCAAATAATATGTGAACAACATTTTACAATTTCCAACATAATAAAAACAATATCTTGTTTTTACTCATCAACTTTTTGTAAAGTTATTATATTGGGTGAATAATAAGCTTAGTTTAGAAAGTTACAAAGAGCATAATATTATAAGTACAAGGATTACTTCTATAAAAAAGAGTATAGTACATGGATCTAGTATGTAAATTAAATGTGGGTCCCATTTAACTCCTTGAATCACGGCATCGTAGCCGTCCGATCGTGACACTAAGGTTGAGGGGTGTGGGGCTTCAGCGGGGGCGCGAGAGCCCCTCCGCTCGCGCCCCCAGGCGCGAGCACCACATCACCGGGGCGCGAGAGGGGCGCGAGCACGGAATTCAAAGCAGGCGCAAGGTGGTTCGCGGGACCTGTAGGCGTAAAGGGACATTGGGAGACGTGAAAGAGCCGTTGGGAGTACAGAAATGAGCCGTTGGGCTCTTTAATTTAATAAAAAAAAAGTATTCTTCCTATATATAAACCCAATATCACATAAAACAATTACCACACTCAAAATCACATAAAACAATTACCACAACTTCAAAAAAAAACCCAAAATCAACCCATCTTCCAAACTTTAAATTTAAAACATGTCTGGAAATTGGTACCCAAACCTAGATTCAGGTTATAGTTACGACGATTTATGGTCGTCACCAGACCAATCGATGTTTTTTTCGGGGGTCGCAAGAAACATCCGGCTTTCAACCATCCAACATACAACCGTCTCCTAACTTTGTTGTTCCGGAGACACAAGAATCACACGGTGATGCTACGGGAGCAAGAAGACGCGTCCACCGGAAAAAACAACTTGCAACGGACGGGCCGGGACCGGCTTCGACTCCGAGGATGAAACGGAAAACCACTCCGTGGTCATCGGATGAGAAGGAAGCCTTGTGTCGGGCTTGGATAGTCATTTCTGAGGATCGGCGTTGCGGTAATTGTTTTAACGTTTTTAAAAATGATTTTTAATAAAAAAGTTAAATAAAAAAGTTAACTGAAAATCTAATTTAATTATTCATTTTGCAGCCGACTACCAAAAAAGCAAGGTTTTTTGGACAAAGGTTAGGGAGACGTTCTATACGCTCGTTGGGAGTACAGAGCGAAACGCCGATATGATTTCGGGTCGGTGGTCCGAAATCAGAAAATTTGTCGGCTTGTTTACTAATCTTTTCAACAGGAACGCCGGTCGTATGAGACCAAGTGGCAGTGATGATTTGGCGGTTTACAATTTCACTGTCGAAGAGTGGAAGCAGGAGTGTTTGCAGAGGTATGGGACGGTGAAGACGTGGGACGATGTAAAGTTGTGGGAGAGGTTGAAAAGGTGTTCCAAGTGGGTTGAGCTGGTGGCGCCGGACCATGATGCGGAAGTAGGGCCGAAACGGACTAAAACTAGTTCGTCTGGAGCGTATAGCACTTCTGCCGGGTCGGATTGCCGCGTTGGATTCGACCTAAACATTGCGGGGGAGGAAACGTCTTCACCGCCGAGGAGGCGGCCATTGGGACGGGACGCCAAGGGGAAAAAACCGGCTGAGGGGGGAGCCGTAAACATCGTCGATCTTGTTGAATCCCTCAATAAATTCAACAAAACCATGGAGGTGGTCTCTAATGACAAAAAGGAAAAAAGTCGAATGAGATATTTGGACTTCCTTACAAGAGACTTCAGTAACCTAAATCCGGTCGATCAAATGCTGATGGAAAAGCAAAAGGAACGTATCCGAAAGAGGTTGATCGAAGAAGACCAAGCCGAAGAATAAGAATAATGTTTTTTTAGTACTTTAATTTTTTTATTATTTTTAGATATTAATGTGTTTTTTTTTTAATGTGTGTTTTTTTAATAATTTATGAGTTTTTTTAATAATACGTTTTTTGAATATATTTATAAAAAACTAAAAAAAAAAATCCGCTGGAGCCCCTGCTGGAGCCCCTCCACACCAGGGCCAGGGGCTCCAACACCCATCTTATCCAGTTTCTCTCTCTGCCACACGTTACAATATTATTGGCTGGAGCCCCCACTCGCGCCCCCGTTAGAGCCTCCCACACCCCTCAGCCTAATTATATTCACTACTTTATGTCTTGTGCTGACTCATTCGTACTTTATTTTTAATTTTCAAAGATTTTTAATCTTAAGCCGAGTAATATAAATTTGTTAAGAACAAACTGCGGTTTTTTGTTCCTATATTTGTTCAAATACGTGGTTTTAGTTAAATAGTTTTAAATATGTAATTTTTGTTCATGTGGTTTCATTTCACTTGCAATTAAACGAGACCCCACTAGCCCCGTTAAGTCTGATCGTTAAACTCATCAGCATGCCCCTCACCTGAGGGGCAATTTTGTCCTTTTGTCCCTCAAATACACCTCAACTGCTCAGCCGAGGGGGCTTACGAATTAGGATTGGGGTTTATTTAGGGAGAAAAAGGACAAAACTACCCCTCATGTGAGGGGCATGCTGATGGATTTAACAACCAGAATTAACGGGGCTAGTGGGTCGGGCAAATGAAATGAAACCATAGAGACGAAAATCACTTATTTAAAACTATTGAACTAAAACCGCATGTTTAGACAAACCAAAAGGACGAAAACAACCGTTTACTTTTTTGTTAAAAAAACGTAATAATAATTGAAGTGGTAAATATATGGGTTGTAACATGTGCTTTCATAACTTGTACGTTGAATTAACTACCAAGAATAAGTTATGGTTAACGCCAGAGTAATCGGCATAAATGCTGCTGGTAAAAGGGTAGTTTCGCCATTTCGATATTTATTATTGTATTTATTAAGTGGTCTGTTTTTTTATAGAATAAACAACTTTACTGCACAAGGGACAGTATAGTAATTTAGCTCTCTGCACGCCACGTGCATTTATGCTTCCTTGTTGTACTCTGTGCATTGTCGTTGGTACAGCTGCTGGATTCTACTTTCTCAATTCTCACCGACACTCAAGATTTTTTTATTTTATACTTTACATCAATTTCCCTAAATATATATATGTTTTATATTAAAATATTAAATAAAAAATGTATTTTAACTAATTAATATTGAATATACATATTAATAATATTATAGAATATTAATTGTTTAGGTGGTTAATATTAATAAAATATTAATAAATATATGTATGTTTTATATTGAATTATTAAATTAAAAATGACTTTTAACTAGTTATAAGATACTTCATTATAAAATCATTTAACAATTTTTTTTGAAAGGTAATTTAATAATTAATATAGGATACACATATTAATTATTTTAGGTAGATTAATATTAATAAATATTGTATTTGAGGTGTAGTGATTATTTGGTGATGAGGTGTATATTTGTGGTTGATATAATTTCTTGTGGGAAGGTGACAAAAAACAAGCTGTGAGTTCATGTGCTTAATGGCATGTTGTGTTTGTGATGTAGAGACATGTGTAATGTAGCTTCCATTGGCCAAATAATGCATGGGCCCACCTTCACTTTTTATATATTTTTGGTTTATTATTATTATTATTATTATTATTATTATTATTTGGATTAAAAAGTTACAAGGTCATTTCTCTTGGCTTTCTTCTGTCCTCTTGTGATATCATCACTATAAATTTATAGTTCAATAAACTATGTGTTACATGTCAACTCAAATATTAATTTACACTTAAATGTATTATTTATTTATTAAATTATTTTATGCAGTGAACTCTGATGAATGTTTATTGACAAGAATGCAAGAGATGTCACTAGACTACCATTTTACAGTGGAGCAAGAAGTAGGATCAGCCACTCACGCGTTTTTTGGATTCAACGGTAATAACCAAAATCTATACATAATAAATAAGTAACGAGAATGCCACTTACACCGGTAAAATATTTTCATTTAATGAATAAGTTTTTTTTCCGCTTCTCTTTTTAATTCCTAAATTTTATCATTTTCTTCACATGATAAACATGTTTGGTTTTAGTTTTTCTTTTTAATTTCTAAATATTTATTACTAACTATTTAATAATTTAATGTTTCTTTTATAATCTGTGTTATACAAGAGCTTTTAGACTATTTAATAATAATACCGTAACATGAATACAATTACCGCAGGAACTGGTGGCGTGTGGAGGATTGCCGCGATCAATGAAGCGGGAGGGTGGAAGGACCGGACCACCGTGGAGGACATGGATCTTGCGGTCCGAGCTGGTCTTAAAGGATGGAAGTTCCTATATCTTGGTGACCTTCAGGTTAGTCATTTTATCCGTCTTTAAACCGGGCCCAAATCCAAAATACAATCTTTAATCGGGCCCATGTTTAAAATACAATCTTTAACCCGGGCCCGTGATCAAAGTACAATCTTTAATCCAAACCCATGATCAAAATACAAACTTTAATCCGAACCCATGATCAAAATACAATATTTAACCCGAACCCATGATCAAAAACAATATTAAACCAATCCCATGATCAAAAAACATCTTTAACCCGAACCCATGATCAAAATACTATCTTTAACCCGAACCCATGATCAAAATACAATCTTTAACCCGGACCCATGTTCAAAATACAATCTTTAACCCGAGCCCATGATCAAAATATGGTCTTTAATCCGAACCCATGATCAAAATACAATCTGTAACCCGAACCCGTGATCAAAATACAATCTTTAATCCAAACACATGATCAAAATACAATCTTTAATCTGAACCCATGATCAATATACAATATTTAACCCGAACCCATGATGAAAATGCAATCTTTAACCCGAACCCATGATCAAAAAACAATCTTTAACCCGAACCCATAATCAAGATACAATCTTTAACCCGAACCCATGATCAAAATACAATCTTTAACCTGAACCCATGTTCAAATTACAATCTTTAATCAGGCCCATGTTTAAAATTCAATCTTTAGCTGGGGCCTGCGATCAAAATACAGTCTTTATTCCAAACCCATGATCAAAATACAATCTTTAACCCGAGCCCATGATCAAAAAACAATCTTTAATCCGAACCCATGATCAAAATACAATCTTTAACCCGGACCCACATTCAAAAACCCAAATTTTAATCTGGACTCACATTTATAATACAATCTTGATAAATGTTGCAGGTGAAAAGTGAGCTTCCTAGTACATTCAAAGCCTTTCGGTATCAACAACATAGGTGGTCTTGTGGTCCAGCCAATTTGTTTAGGAAAATGGTGATGGAGATTGTTAAAAACAAGGTTATTTAATCTTCTCGTCTTTAATATCATTTTTCGACTAAAAGCGACAGCGTTTGTATTAATATTGATTGTTTTGTTGCAGAAAGTGACATTGTGGAAGAAAGTTTATGTGATCTACAGTTTCTTCTTTGTTAGAAAAATCATCGCGCATATGGTCACATTTTTCTTTTTTTGTGTGGTTCTTCCACTCACAATCTTGGTCCCTGAAGTTGAGGTTCCAATTTGGGGTGCCATATATATTCCATGCATCATCACTACCTTAAATTCTGTTGGAACTCCAAGGTATCATCATCATTTATCATTAGTCATTCAAAGATGATTTTTATAAGTATACATTGATATATGATGTTTTATAACATTTTTTAGGTCCATACATTTATTGTTCTACTGGATTCTTTTTGAGAATGTGATGTCGTTGCACCGTACTAAGGCTACATTCATTGGTTTACTTGACGCCAAGAGATCTAACGAGTGGGTCGTTACCGAGAAACTAGGAGATGCTCTCAAGAATAAAGATAATAACAAATCCGCCAAACAAGCACCGAAAAAGTTCAAATTCAACATTGGTGACAGGTAAAAGTCATAGATTTCTCTCATTTTGAAGTTATGAAACTTGACCAAATCTAGGCCTGTAAACAAACTGAATGTTCAGTGAACAGTTCGATGAGAAGTTCTAGCAAACAAACAAACATGAGCACAAAAAATTTGGTCATTTAGTTAAACGAGCGAACGAACATGAACACATGTTTTGTTCGTTCACTTGTGTTTGTGAACGTTCCTCTAATAACTCTTTTTATGTTCGTTATTTATGTTTTATTAAGTTCGTTAGTATATTCAGTTAAATTTCAGGCACACCATAGTGTTCTTCACACTACTTTCAACTGGTTTTAGTTTAGTCATGTTCGTTCATATATGTTCAGTTATGTTTGTTCGTTTACTTTTGCTAACCGTTCATTTATTCCTACGAACATGAACATCCCTTCATTTACTTAACGAACGCACACGAACATGAAAGTTGCCTTTGTTTAATTTTTTGTGTTCGATCATTTGTTAGGTTAATGAACCACACGCTCTATTCGTGTTCTTTTACCATCCTAACCAAATATTTGTACTTTGGATGATGTAGAATTCATCTAACGGAGCTTGGATTTGCTGTGTTCCTGTTCTTCACCGGATGCTATGATTTTATGTATGGAAAACACAACTACTTCATATACATATTCCTCCAAACAATCACATTCTTGATTGTTGGATTTGGATATGTGGGCACGATTGTCCCAAGTTCTTAGAAACTCCAAATGGTATTCAAAACTTATTAAGTTATAAATGGTGCATCTTGTTTCTCTTTCGTCTCGACTTATTCTCAGTATATACAATCTTTCGTGTGATTGAAACAAACGCATACCGTTACGAAAGGGGACAAGAAAAGAGATTGGAGTTGTTTGTGAAAAGGAGACATAAGAGAGATAGGTTGTTTGTTAGGAGCATAGTATACAATTGAGGTGAAGAAGGAAGAAAAAAAAAATGATGTTTATGTTTTATTTGATTGCTAGTTGCTTTTGTTTTAAATATTTGGCGATTGGAAGACTTGGCCATCTATGTATTCTACGTTTTATTTTCTTTGTTTGGAGTCATGTATTGTAGTACAACTTCATACCATTAAATTAAACAGATGGGCTCTCATTTTTGTACCATCTCCTATGTAGCTTTAATACATAATCAATTTTATAAATATATGTTTTTTTAACGTCAAAGTTACAATACTTTTGATACTCTTGTACTCACAACAAGTACGCCCGTTGTTTGGGTTAGAATCCAGGATCTCCCGCTAAGAGACAAGAACTTTTGTCAAGTGAGTTAACCCCACGTCGACATAATACTCCTAACGCTTACAAAACTCCTATTTAAACACGGTCTGTCGGTGTTTGTGGGCTCACCGGACAAGTTGGCAACCCTATAAATATGTGAAAGAAGGTATTTGGTTCCAGTGGCTGGTTTATACAAAAGCAAGGGTTGTAGATGTATAATGGGCATTTAATATGGTTAAGTTATTCTATAAAGTGAGACAAAAATGAGAATGATTTGTAGTTATGAAAAAAAACTCAAAAAAATAATGAAAAATTAATAAAAAAATCATAACTTAAAATTTAATAAAAAAACAAAAAATGTAAAAACACAAAAATGTTTATACCTTCTTCCTCATTCAAAAAAAAAACCTCGAAAAAGACACAATGTTAAGGGAAAAAGATCATTGTGTTTTTGTTTATTTTCGTCATTGATTGTGTTTTTTTCTTTAACATTATGTCTTTTTGTTCTTGATATTGTGCTATATTACTCAACATTGTGTTATATTTTATTCATAATTGTGTTACATTTTGCGACATATTGTGTTCTTTTTTGTTTATTATTGTGTTGTTTGTTCATTTTCGGCGTTTTTTTTGGAACGGGAATGACGAGGGGAAATATTTTGGTTTTTAAAATTTTTTCGTTTTTTACTTATATTTTGAGTTATGATTTTTTTATTTTTTTGAGTGATTTTTTGTGTGACAAAAAATCCTTCTCACACTTTTCATAGTCCCCATTGCATTTTAACTTTTTTTTTATTTAATAGAATATAAAATAATGAATCATGAAAGTGAGATGTACTTAAAAAGATGTTCTCTCTTATGCTTTGATTTACTACTATTTTTTGTTTCAAACTGCATCTTGATCTAGTTTGAATATTAGGATAGTTATTGATATTGTATTATTATTATTATTATTATTATTATTATTATTATTATTATTATTATCTTGTAATGGTTACACTTTTATAATTAAAGAGATGAATCATAGATATGATCTATTAAAAATAGGAAAAAACCTGAATTTATCACCTACTGAGTTCATGACTTAAGTATGAATATTTCCATTAAACATGACCAGAATTCTAGACCAAGAAATATGAATATGGGTAAAAAAAGATGCTGACAACATCTCAGATCTAAAGGCTTAAAGGTGGGGAAAATTCCCAAAATAGCCTCCTTTTATAGAAAGAAGTCCCAAAATAACTTTTTTTCTTTCAAAATCTTTTATAATTTGGACTGTCAAAACGCATTGGAAAAAGATAAAAATAAAGACGATATTTCGAAAGAAAGTAAGGTAAAAGACGAGATTTGGAGAAATAATGTCGGTAAAGTCCAAATTATTTGTAATCTTGGAACAAAAGTTCAAATTTTTCAAAAACTTTTTTATTCAAAAAAACCGTCTTGAGAGACTGTATTTTTATGTTCCCTACATTTTCCGTCTATATTTTCAAATTCTTGGAAAAATATATTTTTTACAATTATACCCCTGAACCACCACCACCTTGAACCACCACCATCACCGACGCCGTCGGCCGCACCACATCACCACCACCGTCACTACCACCATAGCCGCCTCCACCACCACCTTGAACCATCACCACCTTCATCACAATTATTATTATTATTACCACAGCTTTCATCCACCATGTCGCCGGCTAAACACTTCACGGCTCCGGCGAAGAAGCCGACGGTTGCACGGACATGTACTCAGCTGAGCTTGTAATCAGCCGACGGTGAAACGGCCACGTCACTGTCGTGGTTCTCAAGCGTCATCTCCGGCGGCCGTCACCGGAGGAAACAGACTGACGTCATCGGTCGAGGAATGTCGCCGGTAAGGAACGCTGACGTCATCTCCGTGGATGAAACTGAGTCAACAGAGTCGTGGAAGAACACGCCGCGGAGGACGCAGGCGGTCCGGCGTGGCGGCAGTGGCGGACACGTGAGGAATAATAATAATAATAATAATATGTCTGGTTTAACGTTTTGTTTGAGTCCGTTGGTTCGTGCAAGCCCTAACAAGCTCAGATGATTACATGTCTGTGCAACCGTCGGCTTCTTCGCCGGAGCCGTGAAGTGTTTAGCCGGCGACATGGTGGATGAAAGGTGTGGTAATAATAATAATAATTGTGATGGAGGTGGTGATGGTTCAAGGTGGCAGTGGAGGCGGCTATGGTGGTAGTGACGGTGGTGGTGGTGAGGTGGGGCCGATGGCGTCGGTGATGGTGGTGGTTCAAGGTGGTGATGGTGATTAAGGGGTATAATTGTCAAATATATAATTTTTCAAGAACTTGAAAATTTGGACGGGAAATGTTGGAAACATAAAAAAACAATCTCTCGAGACGGTTTTTTGAGTAAAAAAGTTTCTGAAAAATTTGGACTTTTGCTCCAAGATTACAAATAATTTGGACTTTACCGACATTATTTCCCCAAATCTATTCTTTTACCTGACTTTCTTTCGAAATCTCGTCTTTATTTTTATCTTTTCCCAATGCCTCTTGACAGTCCAAATTATAAAAGATTTTGAGGAAAAAGGGGCTATTTTGGGACTTTTCTCTCTAAAATAAACTATTTTGGGAATTTTTCTCTTAAAAGATGTCCAGCTTTAATAAAGTTGGTATAATTTATAACTGAATCATTAATTTTACAAGTAATTCAAAAAGCCATACAACTATAGGTGTTTGCCATTCATGACACATTTCAATAATAGTTTTTTTTTTAAGGGGTGAGCTAAATACACCATTTAAATTTCATTTTACACCGCTAATTATTAAATAATGATTGTGTTTAATTTTTTCTTTCTCTTTTTAATGATTATGTAATGATTTTGTGTGACACCCATTGTAATGATTACGTTTTATTTTTCTTTGTTTAATTTTTTCTTTTTCTTTTTTTTTCTTTATATTATTACTAATTACTAATTACTATTTCTTTATTAAACTAATTACAATTTTATTTTTATTTTATATTTTATTATACTATTATTACTTATATATAAACAAGATATATAATTAAATAAATAAAAGACAAATAAATAAGATATACAATTAATCTATAACTTTATATACAGGAGGTTTCCATATCCAATCTTTATATAGTTGTTGACGTGATTGATATATTTGTTCCCACTCAGATGCGGCAGTTTGTCTGTTTAGTGTCCATAACTTTTGTGTGACACCCATTGGAAACTCGCCTTGCATTTTCACCGCTACATAATGATTTGAATGCACCAGTGCCATTGTAATGATTCTTTTTTCTGGGAACTGGTCAGGTCCTCTCCAAAGCGGAAATATTGTCGAGCTACTATTATTATCTTTACTAATGAAATGAAAAATGACGTTAAACCTGTTTGCAATCAAATACCCCGTCTCTGGCATAATCATCCAGTATTGTGTTGGTGCAAAACCTTTACCAAACCAGTTCAAGGATGAGAACACAGCATTGTATTCGTCCACCGTATTGTTTTTGTCGTTGAAAGCGAGTCTGTAAAGTTGTTCATACTGCACCATCTCCTCAATTAGGGACCTTCGGATTGATGCCCAATCATTTTGGTGGTACCCGAGAGCAACAGCTGTAGCCCGAAACCCACAATTTCCATCACCGTCGACGTTTTCTATATCCTCCACATACGGTTGAAATATTTCTGGAATTTCACCAATATAAGTGCGATAGTCTATTGATTTTTGACATGTAACACTATGCTGGCTCAACCCCATGAAATCATATTCTGTTACCCTTGCAGTGTTGGTGAAATACGTCTGTTCAGCAGTATTCTGGTTAAACCCGAATAAATCATCTATTACACTTGAAGTGCTTCCAAAATACGTTTGTTCACCAGTATTCACGTATGCACTATTGTAAGTTGGATGATCATCATAGTTCCCGTAAAAACCAAGTGTTTCGTAGTTCCCCCATCCACTGTTGTAACCGGGAGAATTGTCATGGTCCCTTAATGAATTGTGCCTTGTAAGCTCTTGGGCATAATCACGTTCTACGGGTTGCACATATGAACTATGCCTCGGAGGCATATGGGAGTCGGTTCGCTGAAGGGGAGGTTTATCAGTTGTAAATCTGCAAGACTGTTGACGAACGGGATCGTCATGCCTTTTTTGTTGCGTTTTCTTCAAACTCGGTCGTCCACGAGTATTCCTTTGGACACGAGGTTCCCGAATGTCGATTTTACCTAAAACGAATTTTGTATAATGATTATTTTATAATATACGTGTTAAATTTCAAGTAATAAAATATATAATAATTTTGTACCTGGAGTGAATATATCCTTGAGCTTTCTTATCCAACTTCTCTTTCCATCTTTGGACAACCTGTTGAAACTTTCCTTAAAACTTTGTAGTTCATCATCACAATCAACATCATCATCTTGCATAGAAGTTAAAGGTGAAACATCTAGCTTCCTCTAAAAAACATCAATCCTATCTAAAGGAATATATTGACCTGCATTTAAAGTAAATAAGTATTAATTTTAAAATGAACAACTTTAAAAAATCAATCCGATGTAGATGAAGATACTTACCTGAACTTATAAACATTGAAAGTTCACAAGCACATGGCAACCCTTTACAGGTGCGAAGTCGACAATCACAATCTACCCGATCCTCGTTCAACCGTTTACACTCTTTTTTAAGTAATTCGAGAGCTTCAATTGAAACAAAGCCATGCAATAGCTTGAAACATTGTAGGTCATGCTGGTGAATCTTCTGAATTCTGCTAGTTCCTAAGCTTGCTTTGATTATTGTATGTTGTGACTTCACAATTTGGTCAACACAAGTTACAAATTTAACGAAGCTAGAATTTGAAGTTTCCAAGAATTTCTTTAGCTTCGCATGCGCACTTTCGACTCGATTGGTTGTGTTTTCTCCAAAGTTTAGATGTTGATCAATCCAGAGAGACACAAACATTTTCTTGTATTCCTTCAACCAATTTTTATTTACATAATCTGAAACACCTGAAATGAAATAAACTTGTATGAGAAATATAAAATAACATCGCAACATACATATACATATATATATATATATATATATATATATTAAATGTGGAAATATAGAAAACATACGTGGAAATTTTATCAGAAATGACTCAAGTATCTGGTAATTTTCCGTGTAAGATTCCAACGTTGCAGAATCTACCAGTGACTTCCACAACGAACTAAATTTATCCCAATCACCTCTTGACCTAACAAAGTTCCTACATCTTCTGAATATATTCTGCTCAATGTGCCATCTACAAAGCAATTGAGCAGCATCTGGAAAAACTTCTTTGCATGCATTTACCAGAGCCAATTCCCTATCTGTAACTATAACACGTGGGAGCATACACTTGTCTAGAGTCAACTTTAGACAATTTAAGACCCATGTATAGTTAACTGTCTTTTCATTATGCATGAAGGCAAAAGCTATGGAAAACGTGTTGTTGGTTGAAGTTACACCAACAATCTGAACAAAAGGCATGTTATACTTGTTCGTTTTGTAAGTTGAATCGATAATCAATATATGTGGAAATGCACGCCAAATGTCAAATGATGTTGGATGAACGAAGAATATATTTTCCAACTCATTCAAACCGGTTGTAGTAAATTCATAGACGTAATTATTATCATGCAAAAAGGATAGGAGAACCTGCATTGGAGATTTGCCTTCTTGCTCGATCAAGCGAATCTTATTTCTTTCGTTGTAAATAGTCTTGATTGTGGATACATTACTTAAATTCCGCTCCTTAAGTAATGATAAAATGTCATGTGGCGCAACATTCATCTTTGTCAAATATGCAACCCAACTACGTTCATCATCGGTAAGTCTCCTTGCATATGCATGACCCTCCATATACTGTGAACGTTGATGGTTATGTCCATCGCAAATCACCGTTAAGGTCCACGCATCATACTCATCCGAATATCTTCCTTCTAATTCGAATGGGCAAGGTAGTGATTACATCGAAACAGAAGGCAAGCAGACAACAAGTTGCGCCGCTATGTCTTTTTGAATTGTAAAACTCAATCTTTTAAAAACCACGTTCGCTGATCTAACTTACTAATCTGCATGATAGTGTGGGCTAGTGAGGTCTTTCTGAGTGAAATTTTTTTCTTATTGACAAAGATTTAACACCAAGAGAATATTTTGGTTGACCACATTTGAATGTTATTAGGTCACGTTTTTGAGTTTTGAAAGATTAAATCGTGTTTTTGAGTGGATTGGTTAAACGAACACACAATACCTCAATATACCAACAAAATGAGGGGCCAAAGGATTAAAAAAATGTTCAAAAAATGGCTATATAGCGAGGTCGAATTTCAGATCCCAAATCGGTTTATGCCAAACCAGTTTCAACGGATATAAAACCAAACCTATTTCAAACTGACGAATCAGATCAGTTTGAGAATTTCAAACCGGTTTCGGATCTCAAAAAAAATTATTTTTTGTTTATTATTATTAATATTATTATTTTTTTTAACTTCTAACACCCAAACAAAAATTAGCATTAGCAAGGTGTGGCCGTAGAGGTGCACGAAGTACCTGGTTCTGGACCCGACCCACATACTCGACTCGGAACCGGTTTCTACCCATACCCGACCTGGTATTAGATTTCTTTCCGAAGCCGTACCCGGAACCGGAAATACCTGGTCAAAACCTGATGACCCTACCCGAAGCCCCAAAAAAACCTGAAAACCCCGTTTAAATACCCGACTATGAACCGGTTCCGGTAAAACGATTTCTGCACCTCTACGGTGTGGGACTGTGGTCTGCTACTTTTCAGCCCACACAATCAGCCCATTATTTATTTTTCTCAACCCAAACAAACAGTCAGCCCAAATTATTTAATTTACTTCACCCGTTATCTGTTTTTATACCAAGTTACCAACTCCATAAACAAAACTTAAAAGCTTTATGGTATTATTTTTTTTTCATGTACAGATTCATGCTTCAAGTGTCTTCTCATACTCCTCCAACAGATTTAAAGAGTTCTTTAAAGTCTCCCCTACCAAATCCTCCACAACCCGCTTTCTGGTTCTCGGCCCCTTCATCGTCTTTCTTGACACACCCGACTCTCTGAATTATCTCCATGAACAAGGTTGGCCTGCTCAAATAATTTGCATACAATACCATATTACAATTTCTTGCTAGCAAGTGTGTTCTGAAAGTGATCATAATTCAACAATATTTGATAGTTTATGGTTCGGTTTGGCCGGTTTAAATAAAAATTTTGGGCCAAATCGCTAAGTACGAATTTTAAAAATTAATATTATATTAAACTTTAAAATATTTAGTACAGTGTAACTTTAAATTCATAAAAAGTTAAATAATAAATATTTTAAAAGACTGGTTTCAAGTTAAGGTTGTTCAAAAAGCTCGCTCGAAATCAGCTTGCTTTAAATTAGCTGAGCCGGATCTTGAAAAATACGTCTAAATTTCCCAAAAATTTCTTATTTTAAAAATTTTAAGATCAAAAAATTAAATGAGTTAGACGAACCAGCTCAAGATTTCTATGAGCCACCTCTGGCTCATCTTTCCAGCTCGTTGAAACAATTGAGCCGCCTCTTTCGTAGTTGTAGATAACGACTATAGCGGTCGCTATAGCACGCTAAGCAGCGAAGCAACAATTCCCTCAATATGATGTTTAGCATCTTATAAGTGTAAAATAGTGACTCCTAATTTTTTTTCTTTTTTTAATCTCGAGCGTTTTTAGGCTTTTTTTTTCCGACCAAACTCCATCAATTCCACCGTAAAAAAAAGTTTTGTGAATGAAATCGCTATTTATTTTAAAAAAATGCTAGTAGTTTATCGCTATATACTGCGTAGCAATCGTTGTTTACCGCTATTCGCTACATAGCATATAGGTAGCTTGTCACTTGTCCACTATGGCTCACTTAACTTAGAGCTCGAGCTCAAGCCCAACCTGGCTTAACTCATCTATAGCTTGAAACCACCAACTCCACTGTGCTTCCTCATCTCTCACATTGTTCGGAATATGTCATCACTGGCCAGTGCCAAATGCTGCACTCCTGCGCCTTCGTTGTGTTCCAGATACGTCTGGATTTGACTCTTTCGCTTTGTCCCGTACATGGGTTCGCTTATTGGAAGCATTATTGTTTCGTTGTTGTATGCTAAAACGACGGAGTTGAGTCCGCTGTTGGTGGTCCCGACGTCGTCGGCTGTGAATTCGGCAAACTCGTGGAATCTGGTGAAGGATTTTACGTAGTCGATGGCTGGAACGAGGTTCGGGACGTTCCCGACGGCGTGGTCAAGGCGGCAGATGCCTTAATCAAGGTGTTGAAACCGGGGCAAAAAGGTTAAAGTAGAATCAATATTGGGATTCGTGTAGCTGACGAATCGCAGAACGACGTCTCCATAAAGTTTTACCTCGGACAACGTGACTTTGTTGTGTCCGAGGATTACTGGTGGAGACGAGGGTCTGGTACCGTGGGCCATGCTGACCGAAAAGGTGGTTTTGGCGTTTTCAACTTCGATGGCGATTGTGCAGACCGCGAGGCCGTGGGAGGCGGTGAAGCTGTGGCATTCGGTGTGTGAAAACAATGAAGCAGTGGCAGTGGTGGTGGAAATGAAAGGGAAGGGGCGGTGAAGAGGAGGTAGAGTTGGCCAGAGCGGAGAAGGTAGGAGGTGTCTTTCCGGTGGAACGGTCGGATTTTTCGACAATGGGCATGCCGAGGCCAGAGGAGAAAGCGGTGGGTGGTGTTGTTGGCGTCGGAGCACCAAAACTCCACATGGTGGAACCTTTTGACCACGAATTTGTTGGACATCAGGTTTTTACAGATGATTCTTGAAGCCAACTAGCTTGAAGGCGGTTTCGGTTTGTTCTTCGGCGGTTGCGGCCACAGTGTTTCCATCAGTGAGCTCAGCTTCTGATCTCATTTTCGATGGCGATTGTGCAGACCGCGAGGCCGTGGGAGGCGGTGAAGCTGTGGCATTCGGTGTGTGAAAACAATGAAGCAGTGGCAGTGGTGGTGGAAATGAAAGGGAAGGGGCGGTGAAGAGGAGGTAGAGTTGGCCAGAGCGGAGAAGGTAGGAGGTGTCTTTCCGGTGGAACGGTCGGATTTTTCGACAATGGGCATGCCGAGGCCAGAGGAGAAAGCGGTGGGCGGTGTTGTTGGCGTCGGAGCACCAAAACTCCACATGGTGGAACCTTTTGACCACGAATTTGTTGGACATCAGGTTTTTACAGATGATTCTTGAAGCCAACTAGCTTGAAGGCGGTTTCGGTTTGTTCTTCGGCGGTTGCGGCCACAGTGTTTCCATCAGTGAGCTTAGCTTCTGATCTCATTTTCTGTTTTGGTTTGTTTTTGTTAAATGCAGCAGTTGTAAATATGGATCATAAATATAGTTATAGTTAATTAAAAACTTTGGTAAACAAAAATATGACCCATGGATCTCAAAGCATGATTTCAACCAAAAAAAAAACAAAAATCAATCATATCAAATCACAAAGCATGAATTCCATGAAAAATCTTCCAGGCTCGGCTTGGTTCGTTCGCACCCCAGGTTACAGGGTCGACAAACGTGTAAACTCTAAAAAGGGCCGAACAAAAATTTGGCATTACCATAAAATCTATGTAATTTACTCAAAAGTGATAAAAGAAAAACTTCACCTAATAAGACAGGCCAAAGCACAAGTACAATGTTATTTTATGACATTGACTATGGTCTATGTATACTTCAAGCATGTCTACTCAAATAGTCCTAATCTATTCCTAAAACAAAAACAATGTACAACTTGCAATGCACATGCACAAGTCAAAGGTAGTCAGTTCGTGAACAAGGGTACCACCAAAATAGCGTAAGATAAAACATTCCGGACCTTCATCATCACCTGGATCCGAAAATACTGCAGTTCCTAAGCAACCGAAAAAATAATAACATTTACATTAATGAAAAACAATAATACAAAAGAAGAAATTGCCTTACTAGCTATATTCACGACAGCAGTCCTTTAATCTATCAAGATCCCGTTCGTTGACCATGTACGCATCGATAGGGCTGATCCGACCCTTTAAAGTCAACCATTGACTTGCAATAAAGTCAATTCTTTTCAGCTGTAGCAAATGGTTAAAAGAAACAAGATTTTGTGACATTCAACAATTCAAGAAACAGATAAAACATAGTTTTACTTTTAAAGACAGATTTGACTTCAAAAGGTCAAACTTTTAAAGATAGTTTCTTGAACATTTTATAAGGATACAGCTGCTGTTCTTATACGCAGGTTTCTGCCCGAAACCGTTTGATCCTGATTTGTAGAAGCTAACTGGTGATCAAGAAGCTCTTCTTCTATAATATCAACTTTACTTGCTAGAATTGATATGTATTTATAAAGATTTATTGAATTTATTTCGCCTTGTTGAAGTTGAGCCAATAATCTTGAAATTATGTCCCATAATGCATTTCTGGCTTCCATGTCATCCGAAGCAAAAGGGATAGTATCCAAAAGACCGTGCAAGAAATCCAAATCTGCAATGCATCTGAAGTGTTATTGTTTAATTTAATATAAGTATGGAAATACCAACCATGTGGCAAAAAAAAAATTTTAATTTCAGATGTTGGGATTAAATTAACCGAACTAATTACCTTCATTTATCTCTAAAATCAAATCTTCAGAGTCGGTTAAAAGATTGGCAATCAACACAGCAGCGGTAACACATGACGTGGCCACCTGTTTTGCCAAAACAAAAAAAATAAATAAATAAAAAAACAGTAAACATTAAAATTAAAACATGGGTCTATGAATACCATTAAAATTAATACAATTCGCCTTTTTTTCACTGTGATATTGCTGTCATTTATTTTTTTAGTTAGTCGTTTGTACAATTTTCTTAAGATCATCTTTTAAGCGATACTCAATCCTCTAAACACATTTAGGCTTGTAAATGAACCGAGCATGTTTGTTTCATTCGCTTAGCTTTAAAAGAACAAAGGATCGAATGCTAACAATTAAACGAACAGGTTTTCTTGTTCGTTTGCGTTTGTGAAGAAAATAAACATGTCCGCCTTCATTTATGCTCGCTCGTTAATAGTACTAAAGAATGGTTCATGAACGTAAATGGACGAACATCACTAAACATAGATGAATGGACATACCAAGCTCAAACCAATTAGAAGAAATGTGAAGAACAATTTCTTGGCCTAAAAAGTTTTTAAAACTAAACTAAGTTGTAGTGGGCCAAAAAAACTTCAATGTATATTAATCTAAACACAAATGAACTTGAACAAACATAAACTAACGAATGTAAATGAACGAACATTAACAAACTTAAATAAACGAACATTTACGAGCATAAATGAATGGACGAGAAATGTGTTCATGTTTGTTTGTGTAACTAAATGAACAAAACTTTATGTTCATTTTCGTTAAATAAACGAAACTCCAGTCAAACGGTTCACAAAGGTTTACTGAACGTTTGGATGGTTTACAAGCCTATATGGTTTTGACTTTTAAGTAACAGACGACCAAATTCTTAACAATAACTCTATAAGTCGCTAACTGGATCTGATAATAACCACATGGAAAAAAGTTTAATATAAATAAACAAAATTATATAACAATATTACATACCTCAATTTTATCAGTAAGTTTTATCAGAGTGCCAAGTAGATTAAAAAGTTTCTTGCTTGAACAAAGTTCTTGAGAACAACCGTCAACTACAGTTAGGGCTTCAATAGCCCGAAGAACCATATCAAGAACCGAGTACCTAATAAAGAATAAAACTTGTATCAAAAAATGTAACCACTAATAATAATTGAGACGTCAGCATTAAATAAGTCAACACGGTGTACCTTTCGGGTGATCGTTCATCTCCTTCAATTTTACTAATCTCAAAAGCCAAAAGATTTATTAAAATACTTGGAAGCCCTAATTTCACTAATTGTGGGAGAATAAGCGTTTTTACTTCATCTTCACTTTCTGATATTGCTAACAGAAAACCTACACTCTTTAAAACATGTAATTCGTCTTATCTAAAATATTCGCAAAAAATAAATTAAAAATAATATTGTTTGCTACCTTTTCAATAAGTTGTGGGTTCAATGTGTTTTCCACGATCCATAATACACGTGATAGAATATTTTCAGGCTGCAACACGTGGGCCCAACTTACACCTTCGCTTCCTTGGAGGCATAAAGTTAACAACCTAATGGAAAATTGTATATCAATATAACATTATAATCAATAGTGAAATTATGATCTTTTAGCAAGATGCTACCTAAATTCTTCACATAAGCAGGGCGTGTCGTCTACAAATAATTGATCCACAATTATTTCAATTAATCCTTTTACGGTGGCAATCTGTTTTCGTGACACTTCATGGCAAGCAAGGTTCCCGATAATACCAAGGCTAATTTCCTGCAACGAACCATAACAGGTGTGAAATAGTATAAGTGTATGATTAGTTTATTACATTATAATGGAAATGTAACATACCATGACACGAGGTGACTGTGAAACCATTAGTGTAGCCAAAATAACTTCAAGAATCAAATTTTGAACCTGCATGTGAGTTTTTAACCAACTGATTATATAAGTATAACTAGGGGTGTGCATGAAACCAAAAAAACGAACCGAAACAAAAAAAAGAAAAAAACAGATGGTTCATTTTTATGTTTTTGTAAAACCAAACTTATGCTTTGTTTTTGGTTTTGCGTGTAATAAAAGCCAAAAAAACTTAACCGAGTTTATAGGTTTTCATTTTTTTTAGAGTAATTTATAAGAACTTAATAAATATGTACCTCCAAAATTTTAGCCCAAATGTAGAATAATCAGTCAGTTATTTCTTAACAAAATCATTTAGTCCCAAAATCAATATTTTAAGCCAAATATTTTTCTTTCAGCACAAAACTACTAAGCTCAAATGACAAATCCGAAACCAAACTGAAATCCAAACTGTTTTCAAATTTTCAGAAACCAGGTTTCGGTTTTTCGTCAGTTTTAGCCCAAAACCAACCCAAACCGAACCGCGCAGACCCCTAATACTATTTCAGAATGTTACCATGAATTCAGCATGGGTTCTGCTTGTTGCCAGATCCCATAACACGCATCCGTATTCTTCCCAACAAACATCTCCAACCGAAGGACTCGCATTCTTTTCTTGATCATTAGTGCTAGTGGCGCTCATGGCAGGTGGTAGAAGCTTTCTTATTAATGATATAATGTAACTAGGGTCAACTGTTGTTGAGATGTCAAATAGCTGCATCACATAATAATATTATTGCAGTAGTTTATTTAGTGTGTAATGAAACTTTATATCAATCAAGATTATGATTATAATTATAATAAAGATGTTATTTTTGCACCAAATTAAATGGAGAAAAAAGTGGGTTACCTCGTCGGGTGGAGCAGGAGGGTTTTGGGCTGGTTGTTCGAATTCAATTTCTTCTTCTTCTTCGGAGATTGATTCTGATTGAATCGACATTTTTAGGGTTTTAGGGTTTGGGGTTAATTTCTTGCAGCTTATTATTATTATTATTACTATTTTCTTTCTGTTTGGAGTAGTGATGAAGCTTGGAAATGTGTAGTCCATGTTTTTAAAAAAAATATATAGAATAAATAGCAAACTAGTTTCACATTTATTTGTAACTTCATGGCGGGAGCGTAAAACTGTACCAAGCTGATGTAAAAGTGTTGAACCATGTACGCATAACGTAAAAAATAGACAATGATAAGTAAGTCGACCTAGGACCCATGCTTCGCGACGGGGCATTAAAATGGGAAAAAAAAAGTAGGCGTAAAAAGATGAACCGCACACACGTTGCGACGCGTTAACTCGTCAAATTTAGAGTGAAACATAAAACGAAAATTTGTTAAACATGAAAAGAATATGGGACCAAAATCGAAAGTAAAGTTGTTGGGATTAAATTGGAAATGATGTAAAAGTAGTGGGTTAAAACTTAAAAGTAAAAAGATTAAAGAAAAAAAAATATTAAAAGAAAAAACGAAAAAGGAAGTGCAACCCACTAAAGCCCAAGGTACAAAACATGTTGCATATTTAAGCTGCTAATTGTGTATATACATGTACAATTTATTTTTAAAAAAATTAATAATTATAGAAAGATTCATTTTTTTAACGTAAAAAACCCCGGACACTCAGATTACCCTAGTAATAGATTACCCTTTTGAATAACAGAATGTGATGATCCGACCCAAATTATTAAACAGATTGCATATGGGCATCTATGTATCTATTATGAACTGTTGAAACCGAACAAATAGTTTAAATCGAAGCAAGTCAACCGGTTTGGTCAATTTGAGATCTAAACAACTTGGTTTACGATTCGGTTTGGATGGTTTAACCGTAGTAAGATCTAATTTTTAAAACCAAACAGTACCCATTCCTACTATAATTAAATTGTTTTCAAGTAGGGTTCTTCAAAGACATAACAGTCACCTTGAGTTAGGTTTGAAGATAACTTTTAAAACCTTTCACTTTATAAAGATAAAGACATTTCACTTTAAAAAGATAAAGACACTTGAATCATTTATGAAGAGTTTTGCTTTTAGTCATAAATCATTTGAATCATTGAATGTGCATAACAAGTTAAGAATATAATATGGTTAAACATCAATTTGCAAAGACAAGGAGACCAACAAGTTTCACTTTTCAGCAAAGTAATGAAAACAAATCCAAAACAAGGCATTGCATTGCATTCTTTCATTTGTTTAGTAGCAAAACAAATATATTAAAAAAAAAACAATAAAATGTACAACTGGGATCACAACATCAAACAAATTGCAATACACCTACAAATAAGATGTAATGTCCCATAAATCACCCTCAACAAAAGTTGTACAAAAAATCTTCTGACTTCTTCAAGAAAATCACCATTTGTTCCTTCTGCACAGTAAAAAAATGATTTCCACTTCTTTTACTGAAAAAAAGTAAAAAAAAAGTTAATAATGTTCAACCACTCAATCTACCCAAACGCAACCCGTTTAGCTAAACGTGCTTACCTGTGAAGCTCAGCTAGCTTGTTTTGATAACGGTTTTAAAACACCGCCAATAGCTATGTTTCCCACTCCAGCCTCCATAGCTTCCCTCTCGTCTACCTCTCGGGTTTTCTCACGATTATTATTATCGACCGCTTTAGGGGGTGGAATCAGCTGCAGCAGGGGTCAAACTATACGGTGGACCTCCAGTCAACCATCGGTGATTAAGAAGTTCAGCAGCTGTAGGCCTTTTATCAGGAACAAAATCAAGTATTGGAACAAGAAAATCAGACAAATCATTTGCATCTTGTTCACTAAACTCATATTTCTCCTTTAGCACTTTATGCAGAGGCCAAAATCGCAACCGCCTGATATGCCTTAAATCCCCGTGTCTGTTAAAGAACTCACGAGAGTAACGCCCACCTAACGCTATCTGCATAATGTTAACATAGTCATCGAATTATAATTAAAGTTACAGGAATATTATCAAATATGACTAACCTTTCGAGGCATCATTCCAAGAAGTTCCATCATTAGAGCCAAGTGATCCTGTAAATAAATTCATTAAGTTTATTAAAATAAACATGAAATTAGACTTAATTTTGGGAAATATTATGTATACCTCATCTCGGTCATAATTATCACCACTATGAGGATCAAACAAACATCACCAGTTGCAAGCTCAAAGCATATGCAAGCAAATGACCATAGATCAGCAGAGGTTGAGTATTTGGAGCCTAGTAAAACCTCGGGACACCTGTACTGTCTTGTTTGGATATCACCAGTAAACTGCTTATAAGTCCAACACGCGTTACCAAAGTCAACCAACTTGCATTTAACATCAACCTCTGCCAAAAGCCTCTGTCTTGTAGATTTGCTGCCTCGTCCACGAAGCTGGTTTCCCTGGCGGGAATTCGAATTCCTCGCTTCAGATTCATTATTGGACTCGGATTTCACAACGATGATGTGGCCTGATCGGTACCAGTTGACTCGTTATCTGCTTCAACTTCATCATTGTCTTCTTTTCCAGCACCATTTTGAGCAGCTTTCTTAGCCTTTTTTCTGATTTTCTTTTTCTGATTCTTGGTAAGATCACTATTTGTTATCTTGACTTCTTTCGAAGAAC
>NW_027500563.1:0-84238 GCF_021521415.1 Bidens hawaiensis
GAGACTCGTCGCCATGATAACAAACACCTTCTAGGTTGAATGCGGGTGGAGGGTGGCACACACTTCGAGGAAATGTTGGCGTGTAAAACGAGGATTGGGGCACGCTTATCGAGGAATTATGGCACGTTTATCGAGGTGAATCGAGGGTATGGTTTATATATTCTAGAGAGAGGTTAGAGAGATGTAAGAGGGCTGATTTTGGTGTGCCTTGGATGAGATCCCGGACCTGCTATTTATAGGCAAAATTTGGGATCCCATCGCGGTACGTGATGGGCTCCTGGGCACCCGTCGCGTAGCGCGATGTAGGCCCAACCAGTCATACACTAGACCTGCCACGTGGCGACACGTGGCGGCAGTGTTGCCACGTGACAGCAGATGATGCCACCGTGTGCCACGTGGCACACGTGTCACAACGTGTGAGACCACGTCATCGCGATACGCGATGACGTTGGTTCAACAGCGATCGCATATCGCGGTTGACCCCTTCCAGAAGTTTTGACCAAGCCCCATCGCGATACGCGATAGGCTTGTCTTTTGTCCCGTCGCGTATCGCGATAGGACAAGAAATCAAAAATTTTCATTTTAACCTTGGAATTTGGAATTTGGCAGAATTGATCCCTAGACTTTGAAAACTTGACATTTTGAACTCAAAATTTTCACGATGTTACACTTTATGCGACCGATGTGGGTTTGTGTGCGTTCCAATGTTGGGTTATGTTCATAGTGGGTATATTAAGCGTTTGATGCCGCGTTACGCGCATACTGGCGTCGGGTTGTGCGTGTCATATCAGCATATTCTAATCAGTTTGGAAAATAACACCACCTCATTCTAACCTGTTTGAAAAATAACATCAACCTATTTTGACACATACATAATCACGCATTTATATGATAACCACACAATCAATGTTTGCAATTATGCACGTACATAATTACACATAAACAAAACTAATTACACACCTTATATGCTAATTACACAACTTTTTTACATAAATAAGCATGACTATAATCACGCATATTATACGCACACACCTAGGTTTTAAAAGATCTTTTTTTTTTTGAAAAAAAAAACGTATAGCATAAAAGGTGTAGTTTGTTTTTTTAGAAGAAAAAGATAGTTATATAGGTTTTTAATTTATGGTGTAGTTTTTTTTATATATAATAATATAATATAGAAAAGTTATCAATGTTTTAAAACTGGAATAATTATGCTTAAGTTAGGTTCTCGTATAAGGAGGAGAAAAAAATAAATATACATAAAATTCAATAGTTTAAGTAATTACAAGTGTTAAAACACATTAGGAATCTTATAAATAATTATATTTTTGTTTAACGTTAAACATTTATTATTGTTTTTATGTCCCATGAATGGAGAAACAATAAGCTAAGTTCTTATACAAGTTAAGTTCTTATCTCAAGTTTAATTTGGACCCTAACCGACCAAACTTGGAATGAAGTTCGTGTCCCGTTCAAGCTATCCGTGGTTGGATCAGAATAGCTCGTTAACAACCTTTAAATACTGTTCAGCGCCGCTTCGCTCGGGTGTTCTACTAGTTATATAATGCATGAGACATAGGCAAATTAAGACACTTGATTTTAAGAGTTGTACACAATCTAATGCATAAGGTACATGTACAAAAGGGGTAAACTTATCTTTTTAAACACAATTCACATGTGAAAAGTTCAATTCTTCAAAGTATATTTACAAATATTCATCTCAACTTTAGCCAACTTTTGTTAAAATAATACGTATTTACAAGTTTATCATCTCATATTTAACCATATATTATTTTAAAATTTCAGTTTTAAACCCACTCTCTAACCACCTCCCCCCCCCCTGGATTTTTAATCTCATAACTTTTTTGTACGTTAATATTTTTGCAAAAATGTTACACCATGAAAATGAGCATTTTATTTTCTTTAAGTTGAGTATGATATTGCTATAGTTTTTCAACAAAAAAATAATACGTTACGTGTGTGTATTCATGATCGGTTTTGACGGTTTTTATGCTAAACCCGTGAGCCCAACTTTAAGTCACAATCTTTTATCATCAAAACCAAACTTGAACCATTGAAAATTTAAACCGAACCGTTACTAACTATCTGATTAGGTTTGTTTAATATGTTTCAATGTTTTAAACCAAATAATGAACACCCATAATTGTTACGTGATTACCATAGTTTGTATTCAAATACCCATTACATCACGCGAACACTCGTTTAGTGTAGCTAAATAAACCAAATGACTAAACCACTGTTATGAATTTTGACTAACATGTGAACTTTAACGATTAATTTCAACAATCAACACCTTTAAAAGAGGTAATATTTTGTGTTAATCGATTCTATGCCCCTGGTTAAAGTTCACACCGATCTTCAAAACGAAGTTGGATCACCGCCTTCTTCTTGAATCAAATTTGCTTGACCATCCGTGTTCTCTTTACATGGACATTCTTTCGCAAAGTGTTCGTGTTCATTGCACTTGAGACATCTCACACAACTTTCATCCTGCTTACTGTCTCCTCAACTTTTCACGAACATTGTAGGTCTTCACAATTTGAGCTCCCACAACCGTCCTTAACTTTGCCTTTTCCATCAATAATGGATAACATCTTTCCGCTTTGCATATCACCTTCCTTTTCTAGCTTCGGGAGTGTACCTTAAAGGCCTTCAATCTTTCCATGGCTTCTTGAAATGACATTGTTTTAAGATCAGTGATCTACTCAATTGCAACCACAATCTACATGGACTTATTTTAAGATCAGGTGATACAACAGATTTTGTTTTGGTTTACCACTTTTTAATGCCTAGTCATTAATTAAATTATCTTCTCCTATAGTTATGTTTTTGAATGTTAAAATATTAATCGTACCCTATTGTACACCAATAAATCTAAACGACCTATTTGAATTTGAACCCGGATCTTCTCTCTAAAGAGATAACCTCTAGAACATATGTTATGGCCCAAATTTTATAGTCGGATATATGGTCAGCTCAGGATCCTAAATGTGCTCAAGATCCCGAATATGTTCAGGATTCTCGAATAAGTTTAGTATCCTGAGTATTAATGCTAATAAATAGATATTTCTCTCTTGGCGTTGATTTATAATTGCAAATATTCATTGTTGATTTAGTCCATGCGAAATACAAGGTTGGTGGTTGAAGAAAACGTGTCGAATGAGCTATAACCGTTAGGAGTAAGGGCCAAGTAATGGTTAATGGTCAAATATTGACTGTATGCTGAAATCTCGCACTTATAGTTAGTATTAGCACGTGGGAGAACTCTATTATTGCCAGGAATCATTTCTATGTATAAGGATCCCGGATTTACTGACAGGGTTTCAGTATTCGGTGTCCCTGATAATTACTAACTGTTTTATTATCCTCGAATATTTGAGGTTACTTCGCAGGTGGGACCACGTTTGACGAGTGACTCCCTAAAGAATCGGTCAAAGACGTGGGATGAACGTTGATGAATGTGGATAGACTCGAAGAAGAATGCTCCAGCGGCTATATTGGAAGACTCTTTCAGTTCCGGGATACTCGGAGAGTTAGTTAGGGATTTCAGCCTATCCTACCGATACAAGTATTCTGAGGATTATACTTCGGGATATCCAACTGTCCTTTATTATTTTGTTTGTTTTGCAGATAAGACCACGTGTTTAATGTGATTATAAGAGCGTGGGTTTGTAACGGCTTCATCAACTGGAACGTGGGAAGCAACGGATAATATATGACTCAGTCTAGGGTTTATTCCGGATTTCTCGGAATTTCAGTTGTACTATTTTGTTTATTTAAACAAGCTGATATGATCATTTAGAACACACACTTCACTAGTCTAGCTATCATCACTCATTGTAACACTTAGTATTCGATTCACTATCAGTTCCACCACTTGTAACCACCTTTTTGTTATTAATAAAATAGACGGTGATAGTTTTCACCGTCCGTGGGTTTTTTGTGCCGGAGATCCTTACAATCAATGGCTTTTTCCCTCTAAACCAAATCATTGTGTTCACTTTGTTTTCGTTCAAGCACTCTACCTCACGTACTAATTTGATCAAAAGTTACTTTGTTAATTTTTGACCGAAACAACATATATGTTTTAAATGTATCTCTTCCGGTTTTATGTACACGTGAGTGTAAGAAGTCTATACTTTGATTTGTATTATTTATTTACGTATGTATGTACGTACGTATATATGATGTATATTCTTAACTTCTTATAGACTATTATGGGACGTACGCGAGTAAAAATAAATAGTTGAACATGACTATATGTGTAGTGCGTTCTAACATGATCATGGAATATTAACAGAAATAACTACTTTTGTAATTTTCTTGTAAATAGAAAAATGTATAAAAAGGTTTTAAAAGGATATTTCAATTGAATTGGTGATTGATTGATAAAAAATTGCATTAAATAGAAAAGACGAGTAAACTACGAAAAACAGTGTTTGAACCGGCGTCCTCGTGTTTTCGATAGACATTGGGATAAATTAGAGTAAATATATATAATCTGTATGACACAAATTTATGGATGTTAACATTAATATTATATATAATATACATAAATAGTATGAGTTGGATTTATGACTGTTCAACTGTGTACGTATGATATCAATCATAAGTAAAGTGACGCTTGTGCGCGGCTGTGTACATCGACAATGCATGTGTATGTGTGTGCATGTTCTTGTGTGCTAGGCGTGCCAAGTGTTGCAACTGAAGCGATTCGGTACCTCTTCAAGATAACATCTAAAAACGATTCGGTGCCTCTTCATGATAAAATCTAAAAAACGAGGACGTCGAGGAGTTCAAGTACAATGTTGGTTTAATGCTAATTATTTGATTTCAAGTCACATGATCAAATTCTAACAGAGGGTAAACTTCTAAAAGGTTTGTATCTAATATTATGTAAAGCACATCAAAACATCGGTGTAACTTTAATTTGAAACGATTCGGTGCCTCTTCATGATAAAATCTAAAAAACGAGGACGTCGAGGAGTTCAAGTACAATGTTGGTTTAATGCTAATTATTTGATTTCAAGTCACATGATCAAATTCTAACAGAGGGTAAACTTCTAAAAGGTTTGTATCTAATATTATGTAAAGCACATCAAAACATCGGTGTAACTTTAATTTGTAGCCTTGTTGTTTCTAATACAATTATCTATTTCACTTAGCATGAAGACATGTCAATGATTGACACATGATTAACGTAACAAATGAAGAAATATGGGGAATTTTGGACGACTCTCCCCACAACTGTATTCAATCAGGATCGATGCAGTCACTATTTTGTATATAAATAATGATCAGGATCTTAAACTTATCCACCCAAATAAGTGTGTTTTCACTTCTTTGATGACCTTGGAGTGAAAAGGATCTATTTTTTCAAGACACACATTTCGAGCCTTTTGTATGAACCAAATTGCGAAATCGTCAAGTATACGGGGAAGTAGAACTTTTTGTGCAAGTGGATGTGGGAGGAAAACATGTTTTGCAGATTATGTGATAATATGGGAAATAATAGGCAAGCTTTAGATTGCATTTAACACATCTAACCTACATATTCAAGCTATCTAACTCATGATTTTAAGTCACTTATAATGGTATTTGCATTGAAGACATGAAAACATCTTTTCTGTCAAGTGCAACATCTATCACTACAAGAAAAGAAAAGAGACCTATCTTGACAGGAGCTTTATCGACGATAAGGTGTCATCAAGATAGCCAAGGATATATCAACGACTTATCCTTGAAATTAGGGTATTCACGGTTTGATTTTAAACCATGAAACTGCACAAACCGGTCATTGGTTTTGGTTTTGCGGTCGGTTGTTTTTCTTTAACTTTCGGTCGGTCGGTTTCAAAAATTTCAGACCATACCGAACACTTTGGTTTACAGTTTATACCGAAAACGCGTATAAAACTGAACTGAACCGTGAGATATGACAATATACATTTGAGATTTTTGGGATTACTTTATAGAATAATAACAAAGTTTTGAAATTATTCCAATCATTTCATTCAAAAAATATTTTGTTTCAATCAGGTTACTAAAATTTTCTTTTTGTTCAAATTCTAAATACTTTACATGTATAGCAGGTTATATAGGTTTTATGTCAAATAGTTTGACATGAAGTAATATTTTTTAAAAAATTGAAAAAATTAATTTTAAATTGTGAAACATTGAAAAAAAAAAAAAAAAAAAAACTAACTGAAATGTTGCAAAAAAAAAAATAATCTAAAAAATTGCGAAAAATTACAATATAATTAATATGTTCCTATTTTTTTTTGTATTGAAACACTTAATAATTATACTATTAGATATTTTAATATCATTTAACTATCTTTTTGAATTTTTTCAAAAAAAATGGTTGTTTCTTATAAAAAAAACCACAACTTAAATTTTTCTACTTTTTCTTTTTTTCCTTTTTTCACAATGTAAAAATTAACTTTATCAATTTTTGCTAATTTTTTCAAACTTTTAGAAAAATATTTTGCGATGTAAAACTATGTAAAAATTAAAAAAAAACCTAGATACACTGCTATCCATGTAAAATATCTAGAATTGAAACAAAAGAAAACTTTATTGACTTGATTGAAACAAAATATTTTATGAGTAACCTAATTTAAACAATTTCAAAACTTAGTTATTATTCTATATAATAATCCTTAGATTTTTTTTTGTATATTACTTTATATTACAAATATTTAACTATATGTATCATATTAGATATTAGATTTAGTTTCTGATTCCTATCTCATGTAGCATTAAGTCCAATAATTTTTTTATTATGTGCTTCCAGAATGCATTCTAGATATACACAGTTACATAACCTTTGCATATTAATTCCATTTTTGCATACTAATTCCAATATTCTAACTACAATACAAACGTAAATATACCATTTTTTAATTAACAGATTGATCAGTTTCTTACATATGTCAGTTTATAATTTATGCAAATTTTATAAACTCACAATAAGCCTAACCTCTGAAACCAATAACGGTTCGGTTTCAATTTTCAATGGTTAGGTTTCGGTTTACGATGATAAAAAACCGTTATTAACAGCTTGACCCAAAAACCGTCAAAACCGGATTGTAAACACCCCTACTCAAAATAGGATAGGTTTTTTTTTTTTGTCAAAATTAAACACTTTTTTGACCACAAGTTATCGAGACAGCATTTCCCCAAATATTTTCTAACCCTTTAGCTTTTATAGGGATCGGTGAGAAAGGTGCCCACCAATTGGAAACCTTGTCTCGAGGACATGGGTAAATAATTTAGTTTTCATTCTTTAGTAAAAGATCCTAAACGACGTAGTTTTGTTCACCCTATATAGATGACTTGTTATCGATATAGGGATAATTGTTTTGTTTGTTTTTTTGTTGTTGGTGTTGTTGTTTGCGAACGATGTCATTATTTCCACCTTCAATTCCGGCAAAATAGGTTTGTATCAATCGAATTCCAATGTCTAAAAACTTTCAAGTGCCGGGATGTTCATGTTGGGGTGTTGTACCGGTAAAACTTCCGGGTCTAAGGTTGTTTGAGTCGGGTTAATTGGATTGTTTGGATTAGGCTAATCTTTTAGTTCTATTATGCATATAATGTACTTTGGTTAATATGTCATTAATGATAGGTTTATGATAATTAAGTTTCTAACTACCCTTTTGTTGGACACTAACTATCTTCAATAATACTACCCAAAAAGGTTTTCTACATTTATAAATTTAGAAACATTCATTTTTTATAGATGGATTTATGTATGTGTTTACATGTGTTCGTCTAGTTAATTGGGTTGTTTGGGTCTAGTTAATCGGGTTGGGACATTTTGGAATTTGACCTAAAGACCGCTCCGTTTGTGATTGGGTTGTTCGGGTTTTGGGTGATACGTGCCATGTTAATAAGAGTTGGGTTTAGTGTTGTATTTTGGGTCAGCTCGGGTCGGGTGTGAAAAAAAATCCCACCCCTAATTCATGTTATGACTCAACATTTCAAAATGAGAGAGATTTATATGATGTACAATATGGTAGCTTCTCTTGTGCCATTTTGTTATGTATTGAACACTTAGAACGAATAACAATAAATATTGGTTTCTTATGTTTGTTTTTTATGTTTTATAGATTTATATAATATTTATAACATGTTATGAGACACACACACTAGTTTTTATATATCCCCTGTATTACGGGGTTACTTTACATTATTCATTTATAATTTTATATAGTTTTTTAGATTTTAATTGTATTTATTGTAAGGAAGTTAATAATATACTTAGGATTTGATGGTTAAAGAGTTTCACAAATAAATGAGATTTTATAACTTGGTTTAAAAATTATATTGGTTTGATGAGACCCATGACACACTTTTTTTTACTATAAAATTGTTTCTTAATTATAAATAATATTTTTTTTAAATAAGATATTATTTTAAGTATTTCCTATTTTATAGGATTTTCATATAAAATATTTGGTGAGCTTAATTTTTAATTTAATGAGATGTTATAACCTTTTAAGGGCTATTTGGGTTTAGTAAGACCCATACCCGTGAATTCGGGTCAAATGCATGAAAAGCCTCTATTTACAAATAAAGCAATCTGGTGACTTTAGAAAATGTGTGGTGCAACCAGAGTGCTTCTAAATGTTTCGTTTATAGATATATTTAAGATAAGATATGGGAAAGTTAACACACAAATTAAATTAATGTGCTAACTGTGAGAATCAAATAGTGTAATTACACTACACTGTAATTACACTACTTGATTCTCATGATTAGCACGTTAATTTAATTTGTATTTGATATAGTTAGGTTCAAAAGGAAACTTCAAAAAAATGAAAAACTGGGTAATACCCTTCCGAACAATTGATCAATTCACAACATCCTTATAATGCACCATCAATCATATACATCACATTATTTTTTAAAGAGGAAAAAAACCCCTAAAAAATCAAAAAATAATTAAAAATTTATAAAACAATAAAAAATGAAAAAAAATAAATAAGTAAAAAACATCAAAATGTTTATCTAGCATCCTCGGTCCAAAAAAATAAGAAAAAATAAAATAAAAAACTTCAAAAAAAATCAAAAAATTAATAAAAAAAATAAAAAAAGTAAAAAAAAATATCTAGCAAACCCTGTTCCAAAAAAACAAAAAAAAATTCGGTTTAGCCTTAGGGTTTAGTTTTGCTTTTAGGGATAGGTTTTTAGGGGGTTTAGGTTTTCCAGGTTGAGGGTTAAGTTTTATTAGGTAGGTGGGGAGGGGGGGGGGGGGCTTTTCTTGTACATGCGACGATAAAAATATATTATAACCGTCACATTGAAACTCGCATTATGCATGCGTAAAAACATAACTTGAAAATGTTCATGAACACTAAATTTGTGAGATAGCCGTATGCTGGTTATATATATATATATATAATTGTTGAATATACATTAAAATTATAACAGAACATGTTGTTTTACATGTAAAATTTTAATAAGATTTGTTGTTTTATGTGTAAAATGTTAATGAAAAATGCTATTTTACATGTAAAATATTAAATTTTACATGTAAAATCTTAAAGAACTTTTGTTTTACTTGTAAAATGTTAATGAGATTTTTGTTTAATGTTAATGAAAAGTGTTATTATTTTTGTAAGATACTTTTTTTTTGAATTATACCTTACTTTTTCAAATTTTATATAACATAAACCAAGCTACATCTGGATAATGAGTAAGCGAGCAACAAGCTGTTTTACATGTAAAATCTTAAAGAACTGTTGTTTACATGTAAAATGTTAATAAGATTTGTTGTTTTACGTGTAAATATTAATGAAGAGTGTTATTTTACATGTAAAATATTAATTTTGTTACATGCTATTTCTTAAAGAACCGTTGTTTTACATGTAAAACGTTAATGAGTTTTGTTGTTTAATGTGCAGAATGTTAATTAAAAGTGTTATTTTACATGTAAAATCTTAATGAAATGTGGTTTTACATGTAAAATGTTAATGGGATTTGTTGTTTTACGTATAAAATATAAAATATTAATAAAAAGTATTTACCCCCCCCCCCCCCCAAGCTAAAAAACCCTAAACCTGCTAAAAGCAAAACTAAACCAGAAGGAAGGTTAAACTGAGTTTGAGTTTTTTTTTTCAAAACGGGGGTGCTGGATAAACATTTTGGTTTTTTTTACATTTTTTTCGTTTATATATATATATATATATATATATATATATATAATGGACCGGGGATGCTTGATAACCATTTTTTTTACTTTTTTTTGTTTTATAATTTTTATAATTTTTTTTTTATTTTTTAGGGTTTTTTTTTCTTTTACAAAAATGATGTGATGTAAGTGATTGGGGATGCACCATAAGGATGTGGGGAATTGATCAAGGGTTAGGAAGGGCGTTTCCCAGTTCAAACTTTTTTGAAGTTCCCCAATAAGCTCACCCCCCCTCCCCTCTCTTTCTCTATACATATATATAGAAAAAGGTTTAAATAAGAATAAGGAGTTTCTTAGGAATGGTAAGAACCAACAAAATTTTGACATTTGACATTACAAATGATGGTGAAAGAAGAATTCTAAGAAACTATGTCGGTTATAGTGATGAAAGAGTAATTCTAGGAAACTATGTCGGTTTTTGATAATTTTAAATCTCAACCATTGATTAACATGATCCAATGGCTATGATTTATTCCTAGTCTTCTTAAATATATATATATATATATATATATATATATATATACACTATATATAATACACCAAACAAATGCAAATTAAGACACCCATTTTTAAGTAATTTACAACACTTAAAGCATGAGGTACATGTGTTAGTAAGGGTAAACATGTATTTTAAACACAATCCATTCAACTTACAAGTTTGGTCCCTCGTCTTTAACCATAATATGTTTTTAATTTAACTTGTAAACTAACTTCTCACCCATGATTTTTAAACGACTATAGCCTTTTCATACGTTAATATTTTTATAAACAAATTGCACCATAAAAACGAGCATTTTATTCTCTTTAATTTGGATATGATATTGTTGTAATTTTTTGTCATTTTAAATAAATTAATATGTAACATAGTGGTGTTCAGTTTTGGTTTTGATGGTTTTTAAGTTAAACTTGTGAGTCCAACCGTTAATACTGATTTTTTGTCGTCCAAAACCAAACTCAACAATTGAAAGTTGAAACCGAATCGTTACTAACGGCCTGGTTCCAGTTTGGTTTCACAGTTTAAACTTTAATAATAAATTTGGTTTAAAATAGTTAATAATTTAAATGTACCATCAATTTTAACTAAAAACTAACATAATATAATACTTGAGATGATCATAAATAAAAAATGATAATTTTAGCCACCTAAATAGTAAATATTAATGGAAGATCTAGGACGTGAAATAATAACAACAAAGATTACAAAATGAATCATATTGCAATTAGGTTAATTTACATTCTTTTCAGGTTTCATATGACCGGTTGCCAATATAAACCGCGAACCAACCGTTCACTACGTTTTGAAAATTTTGAAACCGACCAACAAACCGAAAGTAAAAAAGAAAAAGAAAAAAGAAGTCAAACCAATAACTGATTTAAACGATTTCAAGGTTTTAACCGAACCATAAACACTTATATTTGTACGTGATTAACAGGTTCAAACACCCGCTGCATCGCGCGGGCACCCGTCTATTATATATATATAGTTAAGAACTTTTAGGACTCTAAAAAAGTTTTAAAAGATAAAAACTTATAACAACCAAACATTTTTTTAAAATTTTTTTTCATATATTAACGTTGTTTGAGACTTTTTATTGCATATATAAATCACAAGTTTATACATGTGTAAAATTTATGTAATAACAAATTTACATATATGAAAAAATTAGATATGTGTAAAAACAAATTTTCATAATTGTGATCGTGAATATTAATATAACAAGTTATAAAACTACACTTAAATAACATTAATATACAAAACTTTTTATAAAAACGTTAGTTATTAAGAGTTTCTTCAAGTTCTTAAATAATTTAAAAGTTATGTAATGATTCCTATATATATATAATACAATAATAGGTTATCGTAAGGGTTCAAATAAAAAACAATTGTTTTGTGAGAAGTGTTTCTCACAAAACTATTGTTTTTTACATTAACCCTATCATATATATATATATATATATATATATATATATATATATATATATATATATATATATAGAAAAGGGTTCAAATAAGAATAAGGAGTTTCTTAAAAATGGTAAGAACCATCAAAATTTTGACATTACAAATGATGGTGAAAGAACAATTTTAGGAAACTATATAGGTTATAATGGTAAAAGAGTAATTCTAGGAAACTATGTCGGTTATTGGTAATTTTAAATATCAACCATTGATTAGCATGATCCAATGACTATGATTTATTCCTAGTCTTCGTAGGAAACTATTTATTTTTAGGATAACCATCCCCTATATATATATATATATATATATATAAAAGATATAATACAATAATAGGTTATCGTACAATAGGTACGCGACAATCCAAATTTTTGATTTCAACGGTGGCAAATCGTAAATTCTTTTGATTCGTCTTCGTCATACTTAATCGACGTCGTGCTTTCAACCCGTCTTCGACACTTTACATATGAATTGAAATTAGAAATTGTGTGAAGACTTTAAAATAAAGCACATCACCTGAATAGGACACTATACCATGCAAATAGAAAACTATACAGTTTTTAGAAACTACTAATCTCAACCACTAAATCCTATATCCAAGGGTTTAGATCTATTTTTATGTTTTCATGTTCGTATTTCCTATTCAATTTCGTTCCAATTAACCTAACTACGTTCTAGATATGTTCATATGTTGAAATTGATGATTGATTGGTGATTATTTGATGATTATGAGATGGTATGTAATGATTCCAATGTTCAATTTCATGTTACATAAAATTTAATTTCATATATGAGATTTTGAATAAGAACGTATTATTGAGCGTATATTGGAATTTGATTTGAGTGTATTGAAATTTAAGTAGAGCGTATTATTAAGAGGATACCAGAATTGGATTTTTGAGCGTAATGAAATTAAAACAGAGCATATTATTGAGCTTAATTCGAAACAATAAACTGGAGATTTGATATGCCATGTTTTTCAAACCCTGCAAATTCTATATCCTTATGCAATCGTAAATCTCATTTACAAAATGTATAGATGGTATTATACTTGATATATAGAGAATCTTGAATACAAAATCAACTATATTGACTTTTACACACACATTAAATACATTAATCACATTTTATTTTATACGTAAATAATTGTGCAATTTTAATATGCAGTTGAGCAGTTACAATAATGAGCGTGATAGCAAAATTAGCATTTGATCTTTCTAATCAGTTGATATGAGTTTGAGTGTGATTGCAAAATTATCATACAATAATTGAGTCTCCACCAATTATATCTTATAGAATCCAATTTTGATCCAGGAAGATCCAATTTTCATCCAATTTTGGAATATTCAATTGTATAAAATTATGAACAGTGAGATCACATAACTGATTATGGCACCAGTTTTGTTTATAAAACAGAGCAATTTTGGAATAATTTGTCATTTATAATCTTGTGCGTTCTTCTGTTTTTGTATTACGCTCGATGAATTTATTGTAACCAATGAATTGAATCGGGAAATTAGCTTTAGGTTATTTACATTTATGCCCCCGTGTGAAATTGAAATTGGTGCTCAAGATTCTCACGTACCTATGGTAGATGGTGAAAGTGGTAATGTCTCGTTTTGATTTACATTATCGATCACTGTATTACAATAATTTTGTTTAAATCATGTCTAATTATAAACTAGATTTTAATACCCGCGCGTTACGCTGGATTTTGAAGAGGATAATGTATAAGCACAAACATAATACATTTTAAGTTATAATGCCAGTTAACAAAAAAGAGTTAAAAGTTGGTTGACATGTAGGTACAAAAGTCAGTTGTTGTCCAGACTCCAGAGCTGCCTCTTTTAGCAATTTACAAAAATCGGTTGCTGTATGCCAGCTTGTCGTTGTTGTGGTCAAAATGAATACACAATGTACAAACCTACGTAAGAGCATTCACATTCAATCCTCTATCCCAAAATTTAAAATTATACTAAAAATCACTTCATTTTATCTCTCTTGTTTAACGAAATAATACTTTTATATAAATTTATCATTATCATTATATTATCTCTTCTCTACTCAGAATCACTTTAAAAAAATATTAAAAAAATTAAATATACAAGAAAAATCATAACATTTTCTCTCACCTTTAGTCACAACATCTTAAACTATTCCCTATATTATAAAGTTTTCCTCACAAAATTTGATAAATTGATTGAGAATGCTTTAACACACTATACGACCATTTATACATAAGAAAGTTCAAAATTAATATACATATAATATTGTGTTTTTAGTTATACTTGGTTGCCTACCGTTTTACTACTAATTAACAACACTATCTTTATTTTATATATTATATACGATAATTTGTTTCCTTTTTTCAATATTGTGGTAGTGCTTTATTCATATGTTTTTATGGTTTCTTTAATATGCCTATGTCATTTGTTTTTACAATGTTCGGTGTGCTTTTATGTTTTTGTTAATATGCTGGTTATATTTACGCTCAGATCCGTTGGCCCCAAAATTTAGTAAGGTATGGGTTGTTAATTTAAATGTGTTTTGTGTAGTTTGTGTGTTTTATTTATTTGTTGTGTTGATTTATTCAGGGTTGTAACCTTTATAGTGTGTTTGTGGATGGTAGCATGATGATAGGGATGAAGAATATATTTTGGATTAGTGTTAAAAGGGAAAACATTGGGGATGAAAGGCTATTATTTCCAACATAAAATCTACTTATTAAAAATCATATCATTGTTTTAGTTTTGTCTTTTGAGTTCATTTTCTTTGTAGTTTGTAGTTTGTAGTTTGAATTTACAATTAACGTGGCTTAGTTCATTTGTAACTTACAGTCATATATCATGTTTTAGTTCATGTTTTGATTCAATGTGTTTTAGTTAATGATATTGTTCATGGATATTCTTGGTATTGTATTTTAAATTTGGATTAAAGTATGATAATGATGCTTGATAGATGTTTCCATATTTAATAAAACATATAAGACAATTATGCTCTGAAGACTTAAAAAACAAGTTCTAAAATAAAACACACCATGGTTCTGGAGTAAATTTTAATCTTGTTCACTACTTCCTAGATCTAAGAGTTCGCATTCCTTCCTACCATTCTTAGACACTTTGATATTTTTAGAATAGCCTCACCCTATATATATATATGTATAGAAAATAGTTAAAATAAAAAATACATAGTTTTCTAGGAAGAGTAGGAATTCTATAAAATTTGGAGTTAGAAAACTATGTAAGTCTATCAAGTGAACTACTAGGGTATAGGCCCGTGTTACACACGTGTGGAAAAACATGTCAACAAACATAATAAATTTAAGTAACAAATTCAAGCAACACAAAACTGCTTCAACTTTCAGACCAAAACATTAATTATTTACAATGTCTAGATATTAAAAGTTTAAAGTTACAATAAATTAGTATACAACAAACCACCAAAAAACATCAACAAAAGACCTAAACATGTTATTTCATATTAAACCACCATCAACTTCTTTAAATAAACTAACAAAAGAAACTCATTTTGCTTCACCTGGAAATTTGAAAAAACAATATCATCCAAATTAAATATACCATTAAAATAATAACATGTTTAATAATGAAAGCCCGTGTTACACACGGATGAAAGTTATAATAAAAGTAAAAAAAATATTACATGTAATACGTAAATTGAGTTATATTATATAATGATATTTATTTATGACTTTTATAATAAGTTTTTGATATATTTATACACTATTAATCATAAACTATAATTTGCAAACCAAACCATAGTTACCTAATTCGCTACCCTAGCCGCGAATTTCGTATTGGATCGGTTCGTACCGAATCGGAATTCGAAAGCGAATTCAATCGCTTTGGTTTGGCGTTCCGATTCCGGTCAATTCGGCGTTCCGATTAAGCTCGATTCGGCGTTCCGATTAAGCCCGATTCGGCGTTCCGATTAAGCCCGATTCGGCGATCCAAATCCACATCATGCGCCGAACCAACGCGAATTTCTGATAGTGGTGCTGCCATTTTTGCCGGAAAAGGAGGAAACTGGAACTGTGGCGGCGTTTATGAAGTTAGAACGTGGGTGGTTTTGTTATAGGTTATAAAAGTTTGGTTAATTTGACATTCAACCCCTTAAGCTTTCACCTGCTTACATTTAGTCCCTAAAGTTTATAAATATTAACATAAAAACAATAAAAATAGTAAAATTAATTTGTGTTTACTAACAATTAACTCCCACTATTTTCACTAGTTTACATTTGATTCTTAAACTTATAAGTTTATACATAAAAAGTATAACATAAACACGATATATACACAATTATATATAAATTATAAATAGTAATTTTTTTATTTGGGTATATCGAATCGAACTACATGATACATCGTACCGGTTTGTACCGGTTCGTACCGAAATGAACCTACCCCCTGTAACAACTCAGGTTTTCAAACTTACAATTTTACCCGACTCGGATGGATATTCGGGTTAATTTTATAAATATTATTTCATTTAGCGAGTTAAATTTAGTTTTTTATTATTAATAATTATTTCTTTATAATTATATCTTTAATGAATTGGCATTTTTAACCTTAACTATAACCTTTTATCCTCTTGTGTACCCATCCCTAATCCTCAAGGGCTAAAATGAAAATATTGTTATAACCCATATGATAATCCAGATGTCCATTTACCATACCCATATCCGTTTTATGTTTCTTGTACCCGAATTCAATTTCCACTAACTTGGACCTCAATTCTCATTTAATTGATGGATTTGATTTTGTAAATCGTTTACATATATCAATCTCGGCCTAACCGACGTCCTATACAAGTAAATGTATCAATCTGTGATCTGTTTTCCATTTTTAATAAACCGTGTGAAACCCTAAATCCTAATATCAAACTCGCGCCCACATCCCCTCAGCCGTCGCAAACAATAACCCTATCATCAATTGTATTAACTTTGCCGTTTTCTAGCCCGTTCGTAAGCATTTTTGGCCGGAAACTGTGGGATCTCGTTCACCATCAAACAAAGAGAGTTTCGGTAATTGCTATACACGATTAAGATCGCAATATCATTAGGAACAAAAGCCCTAAGGCATTGATTGATTAACACTAGCAGATTTCGTTAATTGAATCTGCTAGGGTTTATTCTTGATTTCTGTTAAGTCGGTATCTGTTTATAAATTTCCAGATCTTGGCTATATTACACGTTGTTGGATAGCCTAGCTGGTTAAGTCTCTTGTTCATGGTGGTCAGAAAGCGGGTTCGACCCCTTGCCACCCCGATATTTTTGTTGTTTTAACATATTTTCCTTTTAAATCATTTATTAAGTATAATATTCATAATAACAATTAAATAAAACTATTTTATTTAAGAACCGACTTTATAATACTTGTTTTTCTCATGTTTTGTTCGTGTATATACATATATACATATAAATATATAATAACTTAAAATTTAATATTTTGATGTATATAAAAATCAAGTAAACTATATATAAAGATGGTTATGAAACTAAAAATAATATTTTCCAATATATGATTTATTAATTTAACTAGTTATTTTATATAATAAATCTTTATGTATAATAGGATAATATTAATGGTTATCGAGTTGTTATAATCGATCTTATACTTTACTTAGCGTATCCATATTTCTCTTTTCCTTATTAGGATTTATCGTCAACGTGTGATTTTCGCATATCATCATTCTTAATATTCTCATTCACTTTGTTCGTATATCGAGGTGAGTACCACATTCCCCTATTTTACTTGTTTTCTCACGTTTTGGGGACATATGCGTAAATATATTTCTCATTATATACTTATACTTAAAACTGCAACTTTGTCTTATGTGTTAACAACTTATACCTTACTTGTTTATGTGCTTATTTGCTTTGTATGCTTTCGCATTCGGAGATGTCCAACATAATCTCAGTCTAGTATGATCATACGCCAGTCGTTATAGCTTTGTGCTTCTCGACATCTCAGTTATACTTGCTCATTTGGTTATTTTGTTATTCGCATATGACTTGTTGCAAATACATATTTTTATTTATACTTTGAACTGGTGTGTTTCTCACTCAACCTCGTGTTGACAAACTATATTATTTTCAACGCATATGCAGGTATTCGTTTGATGTGAAGTACAAGATCACTTAAGGATTTATGCTAGAAGAAAAACTTAATAAGATATATTGTTATTGATTGATATATGTACTTGTGTATTTGAATTTTGTATGGATAATTGTTATTTGGAAATTTATTTAATAGATATTGACACTTTTAATAGTGCATGATAGTAACCTTGAGAGCTGTGATAATCAGTTCACGCCCCAGCATTTCTGCCGTAGGTTGGGGTGTGACAGATTGGTATCAGAGCCGAATGTTTAAGATAAGTCGTTAGAAATTGCCTTAGACACATGTTTAGGACCCCTATACGTGCCTATCTGTTTACCTTATGTGTTCAAATTAAATTGTTTACAGCTTCTTAGATAATTATTTAATGATTATTTATTAGTTATTGTTATGCACACACACACAAACTCCGAGGCTATGCCTCAACATTCAAGGAAAACTTTTCGAAAAGTAGATTGCTTTTATTTTCGGGAAATTCCTTAAGAATTCCCACCTGTTGTTTTCGCTCATTCTCATTAGGACTAGGTTATATGGCATGTCCCTATCATAAGAAGAGGGGAGAGAAACTGTGAGTTGGGCACTGGCAAAACGGTTCCAAGAACCAAAGGTAAGATGCTAATCCTTACCTGGGTGATAACCTGACCACAGTACCCACCCTATGGACCCGAGCGAGACCCATGAATGCCATATGACCGACACCCTAAGTTGTCAACCTTAACCACACTAGTGGTTGCATTCCTATATTTTTAAATCGAATTCACGGTTCGTGGCTTAAATTTGGTAACCTTCCGATTATGGTTTTTACGTTATTTTAAATGGTTAGTCGGGAATCCCGACTATTCATTTTTCACTTTGTTTCACGTTTTTGTTGGAGTAATCATATGTGGTGATTCACGAGATACTCCAACTACCCAAATTTTATTTTGATGGTTCGTTATTTAGTTTGGTCGGTTAAAACGCCATGTAACGCTCATTGGGCCGACAAACTTCATTGCATTGTTAATTCGTTAATTAGTTGGGACAATCAAATTGCCATGTAACGCTCATGGGATGTCCAACTCAGTTGCTTTCAATCATTAGTTTCGTTGGGCCATTCAAATTGCCATGGAAAGCTCATGGGAGGCCAACACACAATTTATATTTCGTTGGTTTAATCTAAATTTAACTTAAACAAATACATTTTTAAACTGACTTAACTCCTTATGTAGTGTCACACCCCCCATCTAAGGCCTAGGAGTATGACCCATAAGTTGGTATCATAATTGTAAATAAATCAGAGTTACGTTTAGTTTGCGGAAGACTTATAAATTTTAAGGATCGAAATATAATATTTACATAAAAGGCGGGATTATAGAATACCCGTTTGAATTAACAAAAGATTACTTGTTTATGTTACAAAACCACCATATATTAAGTTTTACAAAATAAAATCCGAGCCATCGGATATATAAGCACTTCGTCACTCCAAGTGCTAAACTTGTTCACCTGCAAAATGTAAGAAAATACGTCAGCAATGAATGCTGGTGAACACGCTGACGCAAAACAACTTCTTTTAATTTATTACCCGTTGAGACTACGCCTGCCTCGGCCAACGTGGCTTAGGAATAACAAAGTCAAATAACACATTATAAACTAGAGCCTCTACGCTAGGTCACCTCAGCAAACACCGCAGCGTTCGACTTAGTTAAGTACCCGTAAATATACACATAAGGTCGTACTCCCTGCAAGAGAGCGTCCTACGACCAAGGGTGGTGCGATCATGCCCACACATCGCATAGTACCACCTACGTAAGGATCCAGACATACGTATACCACAGCCTGAGGGTTAGGTTTATACCCATAGTTATAACGGTTTTAGGAACACATAGTTCCTTGTAAACAATTTCACATAGCAAGTTTGACTCATTTGAAAACAAGTTTAAAAGTTTGGGGGCGTATTTACCTTATCTCTTTAGGATCGGATTCACTCACCGTCCAAGGGTCTTTCCCTTTCTTTATCTCGAACCTATAGTTAAGAGTATAAATATTTGTTAGTCGGATACACGATCCGGCTTAAGACCTTTAGTCTTATATCTCAATCCTTGATTGAACCTTTAGTTCAATTCTTATTTACTTGAAAACCTCGTGTTTAAAAGTAAATTATAAACCTTTAGTTTATATAAATACCCGACGTTTCTTCTTCTCTAAGAAACGTAATCTTTTCTTTTATTATTTAAGAATACTCTTTATTCATTAAATAATATTTTCATAACAAAGAATATAATCATATATACTTACACACATATATATGTATCACAATATTCAACAATCAAACTTTCATTTGTTTCTTTGTTATGTTTTCTTTTCTTTTCTTTTCTTTTCTTTTATCGAGGTATCGAGTATATTCTCGACTTAAGGCTTAAGCCTTGAATATAATATTAAATTATATTGAATTCGATATTACGCCTAACCTTAGTGGCGTACCGAAATCCTAGGGACTTGAGCAGCACTCCGACGCCGCTTTACTTCTCGATCGTCAAACGATTATGCCAAACTTCGATACTCGTTGACACGCTTATCGAGATTCATTGCCATTTCAACAACACCTTCTTGGTATGTGGGTGGAGGGTAGCACAAACTCTAAGGAAACAATGATATACAAACGAGATTCGAGGCACGCTTATCGAGGAATTCGTGGCACGTCTTACGAGGATTTTTAGAGAGAGAGTGGTATTTATAGAGAGAGGTTAGAGAGCTGATTTGGGATGCTTGGACTGAGATCCCATGGCCGCTATTTATAGGCATTTTTTGGGCTCCCATCGCGGTATGCGATGGGTCCTTGGACAGACCTATTGCGTACCGCGATATAGGTCTGTCGAGTCACCCATGTAGACCTGCCACGTGGTGACACGTGGCAGCACATGGTGCCACTGTATGCCACGTGGCACACGTGTCACAAATTGTCAGAGGCTCCATCACGGTACGCGATGGGCTTCTCCTTTTGTCCATCGCGTAGCGCGATAGGACAAGAAATCAGATTTTTCATTTTTAACCCTCAAGTTTGGATTTTTGGCAATTTTAGTCACTATACTTTGGAAAGTTGTTACTTTGAACCCGAAATTTTCACGGTGTTACATCCTCCCCACATTGAAACAAATCTCGTCCTCGAGATTGCTTTACAAGAATAGTTGGGGGTATTTCTTTCTCATTTCCGATTCGGGTTCCCAAGTATATTCGGGCCCTCTACGCGAGTCCCATTTAACTTTCACAATTTTCAAAGTTTTTCTTTTCAATTTCTTTATTTTCAAATCTTCAATTTGTATTGGACGTTCTACGAATTTTAAGTTTTCGTTTATTTCTACGTCTTTTAATGGCATAGCGAAAGATTCGTCGGTCAAGCACTTACGCAGATTCGAAACATGGAATACATCATGTATCCCTTGCATTTCCTCGGGTAATCGCAAACGGTATGCAATATTACCGATTCGTTCGAGTACCTCAAAAGGTCCAACGAATCGAGGACTTAACTTTCCTTTCTTACCGAAGCGAACAACTCCTTTCCAAGGCGAGACTTTCAACAGAACCTTGTCACCGACATTAAATTCTAATGGCTTACGACGAATATCGGCGTAGGTCTTCTGGCGATCACGCGCCGTCTTAAGTCGTTCTCGGATTTGGAGAACTTTGTCAGTAGTTTCTTGGACTATCTCGGGTCCAGACTATTGATTGTCTCCAGTTTCAGACCAACACATGGGCGTTCTACACTTACGACCATATAACGCCTCAAATGGTGCGGCTTGAATACTTGTATGATAACTATTATTGTACGAGAATTCCATTAGGGATAAGTGGTCATCCCAACTTCCACCTAAATCGATCACACAAGCTCGGAGCATATATTCCAACGTTTGAATCGTCCTTTCACTTTTCCCATCGGTTTGTGGATGATAGGCAGTGCTTAGGTTTAACTTCGTACCAAGAGCTTGTTGGAAGCTTTTCCAAAAATGAGACGTAAAACGACTGTCTCGATCAGAGGTTATAGATAGTGGTACTCCATGCAAAGCAACGATGTTGTTCATATAAATACGCGCTAATCTATCCATTGAGTACGACTCGTTTATGGGTACGAAGTGTGCAGACTTCGTTAAACGATCCACAATTACCCATATTGCATTGTGCTGTCGAGTCGTCTTCGGGAGTTTAGTAATGAAATCCATGGTTATTAACTCCCACTTCCAAATAGGAAGTTGGGGTTGCTGAAGCAATCCCGAAGGCTTTTGGTGTTCAGCCTTGACCTTCAAACACGTCAAACATTTCGCAACATGCGAAGCGACATCTCTTTTCATTCCATTCCATCAATAATTCTCCTTGAGATTATGGTACATTTTATCACTTCCGGGATGCATCATATACTTCGACTTGTGAGCTTCGTTCAAGATTTTCTCACGCAATCCTACAACTATTGGTACCCAAATCCTATTGCCGAGTCTAAGGATACTATCGTCACCTTTGACTAACGAGTCAATGGTGCTGTTGCGTTTTTCATCGGCAATTTGGTACCCAAATCCTATTGCCGAGTCTAAGGATTCTATTGGTACCCAAACCCAAACGTTGTAGCGTTTTTCATCTTCAATTTGAGCTTGAGCGGACTTGATTTGTTCAATGAGATCAATTTGAAGTTCTAGACGCAACGCTCGGACTCTTTTGGGTTTCTCATGTTCCTTGTGACTTAATGCATCAGCTACAACGTTGGCCTTACCTTCATGATAAACGATTTCACAGTCGTAGTCGTTGAGCGTTTCCATCCATCGCCGTTGGCGCATGTTCAACTCTTTTTGATCAACGATATGTTTCAAGTTCTTATGATCAGTGTACACGGTGATTCTTACTCCATAGAGATAGTGCCTCCATATCTTAAGTGCAAAGATTATGGCTCCTAACTCTAGATCATGAGTCGTGTAGTTCTTCTCGTGTACTTTGAGTTGACGAGAGGCGTAAGCGATTACTTTCTTGCGTTGCATTAGTACACATCCCAAACCCGAGTGAGATGCATCACTAAAGACTACAAAATCCTCAGTACCTTCTGGCAAAGCCAAGATAGGTGCTTGGGTGAGCTTTTGTTTAAGTATATCAAACGCCTCTTGTTGCTTCGTTCCCCATTCATACTTGATGTTCTTGCGAGTTAAAGAAGTTAGGGGAACGGCGATTCGAGAAAAGTTCTCGATGAATCTACGGTAATAGCCGGCCAAACCTAAGAAACTTCAGATCTCGGTTGGCGACTTTGGGACTTCCCACTTAGAGATAGCTTCAATCTTAGCGGGGTCCACTGGAATACCATTGACGTTAATGACATGACCAAGAAATTGTACCTCGTGCAACCAGAACTCACATTTCGAGAACTTAGCGTACAACTTCTCGGTTCTAAGAATTTCAAGTAACGTTTGAAGATGAATTTTATGATCAGCCTTAGACTTAGAGTAAATAAGTATGTCGTCGATGATACGATAACAAATTTATCCAAGTACGGCTTGCAAATATGGTTCATCGTATCCATGAACGCAGCTGGGGCATTAGTGAGTCCAAACGGCATGACCTTGAACTCATAATGTCCATACCTTGTTCGAAACGCGGTTTTCGGAAAATCTTCGGTTTGAACTTTGAGTTAGTGATAGCCGGAACGAAGATCAATTTTTGAAAAATAGCTAGCACATTGAAGTTGGTCTAAAAGGTCATCGATACGAGGGAGTGGATATCGGTTTTTGATTGTGACTTTGTTCAATGCACGATAATCAATACACATCCTCATGGAACCATCTTTCTTTTTGAAGAATAGGATTGGCGCTCCCCAAGGCGACGAACTCGGTCGAATGAAACCTTTCTCCAATAGCTCATCAAGTTGTTTCTTTAACTCCTTCATCTCGGTCGGCGCTAAGCGATACGGAGCTTTGGCGATCGGAGCAGTACCGGGAATAAGATCAATCCTAAACTCTACTTCACGATCGGGAGGAATACTAGGGAGTTCATCAGGAAAAACGTCAGAAAAGTCAGAAACGATAGGAACGTATTTGATTTCTTTTGGCTTTGATTCTTCAGTGACGTAGGCCATGCATGCGAGACATCCTTGATTCAAACATTTGTTTTCCCTAATCATGGAGATTATGCTAACTTGGCCAACGTCTTTATCCCCTTCAATTCGAATCGTTCGTTTATCAGGGGCTTGAAGTTCAATAGTTTTGCTATTGCAGATGATACGGGCATGGTTATCGGATACCAATCCATACCAAGTACAATGTCAAAACTAGCCAGACATAGGCAATAAACAAATGGGCAAAATATAACCAACTAGAAGGATTTTTACGTTTTCAAGGGCTTCGGAGATCATAACGATTTCACCACTAGCAGTCTCGACGCTTAGAGTTTTATTTAGTTTTGTTAATGGTTCGTTTAATAGACTACAGAGATTATAATCTATGAAACTTAGATTGGCACCAGAATCAAACAAAACTCTAGCTTATGTATCGTTGACTAGAAACGTACCGATTATGGTTTCCGGCATGTCAGCGGCCTTCTTTGTGTCGAGTACGAAGACTCGAGCGTTTCCTTTCTTGTTTTGGCCACTTCCACCCCCACCACCAGTAGCAGGCTTGTTCTTTGGGCACTCAAAATTCAGATGGCCCATCTCCTTGCAGTTGAAGCAAGTCATCTTCTTCTTCCAACAATTATCAGCGTCATGTCCCGTACGATTACAGGACTCACAGACTTTAGGATACGGGGCAAAATTGCATCGGCCCTTGTGGTACCTCCTACAAGTCTTACATGGCGTAGCATTGTTTCGGTTTACGCCTTTGCTTCTAAAGTTGGAACTTCCTCCAATCTTTCCTTGAGCAGTTGCTGGTGTCACCTTCTTGTCCTCTTCTTTGTTGCGGACCATGCCGCCCATCAAGTAACCAGCCAACTCCATTGTAGAGTCAGCGGTTTGAGGCAAGTGTGATCTCACCATGTCGCGGATTTCCCGCGGCAATCCCCATATATATCTTGTGACTTTGCTGGACTCAGGGTTAACCAGCTGGGGAACAAGGCGACAATACTCAAGGAATTTGGTGTTGTACTCTCGGAGGTTTGTCCCTACGACCTTATGGTTAAGGAACTTAGTTTGGATTTGATCAGTCTCGTGCATCTGACAAAACTTCTCCATCACCATGGCCTTAAACTCTTCCCACGTCAGGCCGTACGTCACATTTCTTCCCTTACTCATTAATAGCGCATTCCACCACTCGTGCGCTTCACCTTTGAACATTAGGGCAGAGTACTGAATTTTCTCCTCCTCAGAACACTTGCTTGTGATAACAAGAGTTTCCATCTCCTCAAGCCATCTTACGGTTGTGATGGCTCCTTTGTCACTATGGAACTCTTTCGGTCCATAATACTTAAAATCTTTGAACGTACACCCACTAATTTTCAACCTTTTCAATTCTCGTCTAATGCCACCGTCGGCGTTAGACTCATGTACACTCTCCTCATCACGAAATGGTTTAGGACGAGATTTAACGGATTTCGATGGATGAACGGAAGGGTTAACAGTTCGGGAATGTCTAGATTGTCGAGATTCAGATCTAAACGCGGATTCTTCCCTAACCGCATCTTTAATCATCTTTTGGATTTTATTTATATATTTTTCGGGAATTTCTTCCTCTCGCTCATTCTCAGGGCCTTTCCCCTTATCTCTCATCTCTTTTTCTTTTCGAGCGTTCTCGTTGTTGTTACTTTGTTCAGACATATATTTTTTTCTTTTTAATTTGGTCGGAAATTTTAACAATATTTCTTTATTAAACACACGTTTATTTATTACATATTGATATATATAAGGATATATATATTTTATATTACACACATATATATATCGTTTCCACGATATATATAGCTGGTCCTATCATTACATAAGAACGTTTTTCACGTTCTTTTATTCATACTTATTTTACACATAACAGACAAGGTCCTATTACACAAACAACTTCATGTTGCATCCTTTCCCATAATCTCTAATATTTCATAAACTTCTTCACGACTTTCGTCAACTTGTTGCATTTGTGAAGAAGTTTCTCCCCTATTGTCTTTTTCTTCTTTCCTTCCTCATGCACTTTCTTCCTACAATCGTCGGTTTCACGTAGAGCGCGGTCCAAGTGCTCTTCATATGATTACGGGATTACATTGGGGTATCCATACTGCGGAGGTGGGTCACGGTAACCCAACGTCACCATCTCGTAGTGATTTTTCGATTCTGGATACGGAACGTAATCCATGTTGGATGAAGGTAGAGGTAGGTCTTGGCAGCTTGATTCTGCTCACGGATCTCATCAGCTTGTTCTTGGATTGACGGAATTTCTCCTTGGAATGGTGGGAAGCTTGATGAAGCTTGATTCCTAAGTTTCTCAAGATGTTGAATATATGGATCCACAAAACCATAGCTTGCGTTTTGAGAAGTGAGTGATCCATTCATTGAGCTTGCCATTTCATTGGGATTCTCAGGGTTCTCTTCTTCCGTTTCTTCCTCAATCTCATCCTCAGGGTCCTCCCCTTCTTCAGGATCCTCCTCTTCTTCTGATTCCTCTTCTTCCGGTTCATCTTCCTCCATGGGTTGTGTGGTCTCAATGTTTATGGGAGGCATCTGAAAACTTTTGGAAGGCATCATAATCCTCATCTTGGGTCTACGAGACGGCCCTTCATTATTGGTTGGTTGGGAGTTGACTTCATTGAAAGTGGAGCTTCCGGCATGCCACTCTTGCTATTCAGAGAGATATTTCATCCATTCGGAGGATTGTTGAGAGTTTGGTAGGTATCCGGCTGGATAGCATTGTGTTACCTCCGAGGGTTGGTAAATGGGAATCTCTGTTGGATGGTACATCGGTATTTCGGAAGGTTGATACATTGGTAATGTCGGTGAATGGTAGCTTGAGTGTCTTGGTGGCTCAATTCCCTGCTTTGGTGGACTATCGGGAACATCTATTGGGTAGTGCCTGCTTCCGGGGTAGTACACGGGTTTGGACAAGTCATGTTCCACATCTTGGTTAAAGTATGTTTCATAGTATCTGTCACTCATGTTATCTTCGGGGTAGGGTTCGGCAATTCCAGCCTCCTTTGCCTTGCGCACAAAGTCTTCGATGTGAGCTTTGAATGACATCTAATATTATGGGTGGTTTAGAATGTAGAGTGGGAAAGAAAGGTTACCAGCCTATCTTATCCCTAATACACATAAACAATTATTTCCTATACTTGGATCGAAGCTTGGGTATTGTTTTATGATACCCAATTCGCTAAGATCGATAGCTCTGATACCAACCTGTCACACCCCCATCTAAGGCCAAGGAGTATGACCCATAAGTTGGTATCGTAATTGTAAATAAATCAGAGTTACGTTTAGTTTGCGGAAGACTTATAAATTTTAAGGATCGAAATATAATATTTACATAAAAGGCGGGATTATAGAATACCCGTTTGAGTTAACAAAAGATTACTTGTTTATGTTACAAAACCACCACATATTAAGTTTTACAAAATAAAATCCGAGCCATCAGATATATAAGCACTTCGTCACTCCAAGTGCTAAACTTGTTCACCTGAAAAATGTAAGAAAATACGTCAGCAACGAATGCTGGTGAACACGCTGACGCAAAACAACTTCTTTTAATTTATTACCCCTTGAGACTACGCCTGCCTCGGCCCAACGTGGCTTAGGAATAACAAACTCAAATAACACATTATAAACTAGAGCCTCTACGCTAGGTCACCTCAGCAAACACCGCAGCGTTCGACTTAGTTAAGTACCCGTAAATATACACATAAGGTCGTACTCCCTGCAAGAGAGCGTTCTACGACCAAGGGTGGTGCGATCATGCCCACACATCGCATAGTACCACCTACGTAAGGATCCAGACATACGTATACCACAGCCTGAGGGCTAGGTTTATACCCATAGTTATAACGGTTTTAGGAACACATAGTTCCTTGTAAACAATTTCACATAGCAAGTTTGACTCATTTGAAAACAAGTTTAAAAGTTTGGGGGCGTATTTACCTTATCTCTTTAGGATCGGATTCACTCACCGTCCAAGGGTCTTTCCCTTTCTTTATCTCGAACCTATAGTTAAGAGTATAAATATTTGTTAGTCGGATACACGATCCGGCTTAAGACCTTTAGTCTTATATCTCAATCCTCGATTGAACCTTTAGTTCAATTCTTATTTACTTGAAAACCTCGTGTTTAAAAGTAAATTATAAACCTTTAGTTTATATAAATACCCGACGTTTCTTCTTCTCTAAGAAACGTAATCTTTTCTTTTATTATTTAAGAATACTCTTTATTCATTAAATAATATTTTCATAACAAAGAATATAATCATATATACTTACACACATATATATGTATCACAATATTCAACAATCAAACTTTCATTTGTTTCTTTGTTATGTTTTCTTTTCTTTTCTTTTCTTTTATCGAGGTATCGAGTATATTCTCGACTTAAGGCTTAAGCCTTGAATATAATATTAAATTATATTGAATTCGTTATTACGCCTAACCTTAGTGGCGTACCGAAATCCTAGGGACTTGAGCAGCACTCCGACGCCGCTTTACTTCTCGATCGTCAAACGATTATGCCAAACTTCGATACTCGTTGACACGCTTATAGAGATTCATTGCCATTTCAACAACACCTTCTTGGTATGTGGGTGGAGGGTAGCACAAACTCTAAGGAAACAATGATATACAAACGAGATTCGAGGCACGCTTATCGAGGAATTCGTGGCACGTTTTACGAGGATTTTTAGAGAGAGAGTGGTATTTATAGAGAGAGGTTAGAGAGCTGATTTGGGATGCTTGGACTGAGATCCCATGGCCGCTATTTATAGGCATTTTCTGGGCTCCCATCGCTGTATGCGATGGGTCCTTGGACAGACCTATTGCGTACCGCTATATAGGTCTGTCGAGTCACCCATGTAGACCTGCCACGTGTTGACACGTGGTGACACGTGGCAGCACATGGTGCCACTGTATGCCACGTGGCACACGTGTCACAAATTGTCAGAGGCTCCATCGCGGTACGCATCGACTAATCTCAAATTGTGAGATGCATCGACTAAACACGTTAAGCACTTACGCAGATACAAAACATGGAATACATCATGTGTCCCTTGCATTTCCTCGGGTAATCTCAAACGGTATGCAACATTACCAATTCGTTCGAGTACCTCATACCTTGAAAGTGTCAGTTCTTGGGAATTCGGTATGACCTTATACCTTACTAGTATTAATCGTGGTAATTGATGAATCATCAGTCGAGGTGTATGTGTTGCATGAGAGTTTGCTTGAGGGCAAGCAAAAGATAAGTGTGGGGATATGATAAGTGGGTGTTTGGTTATGACTAATTGTTAATAAAATTGCATTTTTAGTTTAGATATTTGTTGGAATGCAATTAAATTAAGTTGTTTTAATATTTTACCAGTCTATGCTAAAATATTTTAAAAGGGAATTATTTATAAAGAAAGTGATAGGTTTAATGCATTTACGTTTATATCAACGAAAGGTTTATAATATAATATTCTAGTATAATAATTAAACGAAATCAAATGAGTAAATGGAATATTTATTTTGACATGTTACAAGTATTGAGAATCAACTGTTAATTAAAATGACATCGGGTTTATGAGCTTAGTGGAATATAGTAAAACATAAATGGCCCATGCTTCATGGTTTAATTAAATTAAGTGGGCTGTAGAATTATATCTTCATCGGCCCAAAATGAAGGAAATTACAGCCTACACGAAAAAGGCATGAGGTACGAGAGCTGGAGGTGAATATTGGGGGACGAGGTTTTGGGGTTGGACGGCAGTTTAGGTTTTGGAGAGAACGCAAAAAAGGCAGACACAAAAGGGCAGCCTCATGGCTGTTATACATTCAAATCAAGACGTGATAATCGTAATGACGCAAGGCTAGTCTCGTTGTAACTTTCTCCGGGTGAACAGTTCGTTTAGGTTTAACACTTTTCTCAATTTTATTAATGTTTGGATTTGTTCTTGACATTGACAACGTTGTATGAACATATTGATGTGCTGGTATATTTAAACTATTTGCATGTGTTAGTAATCCTTGCTTTACAACTTGTTCGGTTGATGACAAAACCTAGTAGCTTTTTGGGTGACATAGAGTAGGTCGATTCACACTAGTAAGTAGGGTAATTGAATTATAAAAGATCCGATGACAAATATCTATTTTTGATTTCCACCTAAATTAACCGACTTTCCAACTCCATGTCCATGTGGTGTCCAATTAATGAAACGAGTTTTGTATGAAACCTAGAACCTGAAACCCGGAGGAGGTTGCATTTTCTTTAAATGGTTTCTAAAATCAATCTTATAATTTTGCTTGACATCGTTTGTCCATCATATTTAGTTTAATTTTATATTGAAAATCAAACAAACTTTGTAATACTAACCACATGCTCCTTGTGGATACGATACCCTACTTACTCTAACTATTTGGTTTAATTAGGTTTTTGATTGACTCGAACGACGGTCATCACAAGACTAAGACTGACTCCTCTTCGGATGCCGAAGCTGAGACTAAACCTTCCTACAACAACAATCACCGCAACAACAACCACAACAAGCGCAAAGCCTATGCCGTTAACCAACCCAATAACCAACCTCCTTCTAACCAAAACCAAACTGCCCCAAATAAGAAGACTTACCTTGGTCCTCATCCTTTATGTGCCAAGTGTAGCTTTCATCACTCTCCCAAAACCCCGTGCCAGCTATGCACCCAATGCAACCTTTATGGCCACCTTGCTAACACTTGTCGTATCCCGCCTAATACACAAGCCACCTCACGTGCTCAACCCGGTGCTCCTAATACACGTGCTTGCTATCATTGTGGAGACCCAAACCACCTTCGTAATGTGTGCCCTCAACTCATCCATGCTCATCAAGCCCAAGCCATGACTACACCCTTCTACTTGACCCATGCTCACCAAATCCAAACTCAACCACCTCATGTCCTGCAAGCCCTTTCCATCAATCCAAGTCAACCTTGCCTAACCCAGTACTATCGAGCTCCGCACCCCCAAGCTCAAGCGTACCAAGCCTACTTTTCTCAAGACCCTGCTATGCAAGTCCAACCTATTCAAGCTGTTCCAAGCCAGTCTACCTTAACTGCTCCTACCCATGCAACTCCACATGGTGCTTCAAGTCAAGCCAATTAAGCTACTCAACGACCGTGAAGACTTTTGTCGTTCTCTTTATCTATCTTGAATATTTTGTCTTTTTCTTAATTATTGTAACTCCTCTTTATGGCCTTGGATTATTTCTCATTCGAACTATTTATCTTTTATAATGAATGAAGTTCCTTTTATTTAAATATATTGTTTATTAAAGTTTACTTTTATCTTAATTATTACCTTAATAAGTGATGTCTTCTTCAGATACTTATATTTTTGCGATGTCTTAATAAAATTCCACTGCAACTTTTGAAATCATTTTATACATTCATGTTTTCTAATTAAGAACTTCTTAATTTTGTTAAGACAAAACCACCCACGTTCTAACTTCATAAACGCCGCCACAGTTCCAGTTTCCTCCTTTTCCGGCAAAAATGGCAGCACCACTATCAGAAATTCGCGTTGGTTCGGCGCATGATGTGGATTTGGATCCCCGAATCGGGCTTAATCGGAACAAAAGCCCTAAGGCATTGATTGATTAACACTAGCAGATTTCGTTAATTGAATCTGCTAGGGTTTATTCTTGATTTCTGTTAAGTCGGTATCTGTTTATAAATTTCCAGATCTGGGCTATATTACACGTTGTTGGATAGCCTAGCTGGTTAAGTCTCTTGTTCATGGTGGGCAGGTCGCGGGTTCGACCCCCTGCCACCCCGATATTTTTGTTTTTTTAACATATTTTCCTTTTAAATCATTTATTAAGTATAATATTCATAATAACAGTTAAATAAAACTATTTTATTTAAGAACCGACTTTATAATACTTGTTTTTCTCATGTTTTGTTCGTGTATATACATATATACATATAAATATATAATAACTTAAAATTTAATATTTTGATGTATATAAAAATCAAGTAAACTATATATAAATATGTTTATGAAACTAAAATTATTTTATATAATAAATCTTTATGTATAATAGGATAATATTAATGGTTATCGAGTTGTTATAATCGATCTTATACTTTACTTAGCGTATCCATATTTCTCTTTTCCTTATTAGGATTTATCGTCAACGTGTGATTTCCGCATATCATCATTCTTAATATTCTCATTCACTTTGTTCGTATATCGAGGTGAGTACCACATTCCCCTATTTTACTTGTTTTCTCACGTTTTGGGGACATATGCGTAAATATATTTCTCATTATATACTTATACTTAAAACTGCAACTTTGTCTTATGTGTTAACAACTTATACCTTACTTGTTTATGTGCTTATTTGCTTTGTATGCTTTCGCATTCAGAGAGGTCCAACATAATCTCAGTCTAGTATGATCATACGCCAGTCGTTATAGCTTTGTGCTTCTCGACATCTCAGTTATACTTGCTCATTTGGTTATTTTGTTATTCGCATATGACTTGTTGCAAATACATATTTTTATTTATACTTTGAACCGGTGTGTTGCTCACTCAACCTCGTGTTGACAAACTATATTATTTTCAACGCGTATACATGTATTCGTTTGATGTGAAGTACAAGAGCACTTATGTCACACCCTCAAATTCCACTAACGGAGTTTTACCGTCAGAGGGTGTGAACTAACAGGATCGGAATCATTAGTTATAATCAAACCATAAAAACGTTTAAATGAAAATAAGTGCGGAAGCGTAAAAAAAACCAAAAGATAAAAGTTGCGTCACGCAGGACGACTCAAAACCCCATAATAACAGTTTAAAATCAGGTTGCATAAACAAAAGCGTTTCAAACAATGCATGATCCTATACCGCGCGCCCGCCTCGGCTACCTGAGAATAACATACTAAAAGTGTCAACACGGGGTTGGTGAGTTCACAAGTTTATATAAAAATAAAGCGTTTAGCGTTTGCGTTCAGCGTTTTGCGTTTAGCGTTTTGCGTTTAGCGTTTTGCGTTCAGCGTTTTGCGTTACCAGATAGTGTTATGTCAATTATATATCTATAGGTAGCTAGCCTATAAAACAAGTATTACTAAGTGTTCGACACCGAAGCTGACTGTTTATCATTTGCCTTGCCACCAGGTCTATCCCGACCATGGTATGTGTTTAGCCAAGATTACACCCACTCGACCTCCAGTCGAGTTTAGCGTTGGGTGGGGTTTGTCAAACCCAGTAGTACTACTCAACAATGACTCGCTATTATCCAATATTAAACGTTTCGATGTGAATGAAGGACTTTAGTTATTGCGTTTGCCACTTAGTCTTTACAAGTGATATATAATCTATATTAACAAAATCTTAAATGCGTTTTCGGAGTATGTTATCTCCCCAAGTGAAAAGCGTTTGAAAACAGTTAAAAAAAAGGGGTAAGTGAACTCACTGTTTGCGAAGAATTTCCCGAAATAATTCACCAAAGGATGTGCGTCAACGACAAAAACTCTCTCTAGCGTTCTAAAACAACAAGGAGATTTTCTAAGTGTCGGAACTATTTTTGAGTCTCTAGACTCGGCACATAATACCTATGCACACAACATGTTTCATGTTTCGTTTGTGAATCGTGTGTGACTTTATCAAGTGTATTTGTGATACGTTACATGTGTGAGCAATTATTTACGTGTCATGTATTCATAATGTACATCACTAGCAATTACTTCCCGTAAGGGCAATTTGGTCATCACATAACAATTAACTAGCAATTATTCCCCGCAAGGGCAATTTGGTCAAAACGCGACAACTATTTAGCAAGTATTCCCCACAGGGGCAATTTGGTCAAATCATAACAATTAACTAGCAATTATCATGTTTCATGCATTTTCACAAAATTCAGCAGCTAGTTTCACCGAGACAGAAATTATACTTGAAAGATTGTACTATTCCACCAATCATAGCATCTCAATTAATTTACCAAAAATCATCACAAAAGCATGCATGTGTTAGGTTTCCAGAACATATTTTATTTTATTTTTATTCCACATAGATTTCTCATAATGATCAAAACATTACAGCAAGCTCATAACAGTCAAATTCATGCGCAACAGAATGTTATTTGAAATTCCCGTTAAACGAAAAATCCAATAATTGCAAGACCACTTGGGTTAGGTTCCTAACTCAACAAGTCAACTTTCAGAAGTGGAACCAACCCAATTGATCTCGTAGTTCATGAGATATAACATTTACAAAACAACCTAACAGCAGGTCTAACAACTCAGCTTTGCACAACGTTTTTGTAAAATCATAAAGGTTAACTTTTACACGTCCAAAAATTGCAAATTTACATTCTTTAGAAACTAGACTCAACCTAGTCTACTGTAGTATCAATTATCTCAACCAATTTTCACATTCACACCCCGTTACAGTCAATTGAACATCAATAACACAATCTGTCCAGAAACTGTTTGCATCCAAACTCAACTTATTAACTATCTATGGACCATAATTCATTCATATGACATTCTAGACACCATAATCACTATCCATGCACATCAATTACACATCACATACATGATTAGGGTTTTGCTAGAACTAAAATCAAAGAAACAAACGATTAACATGCAATAACACCTATACTAGTTATCAATTCAACAATCAATACATCTTTCAATCATCATCTAATCAAAACAAGTCATATGAACATCATATATAATTTCTAGATTCTAGGGTTTATAATTATACCTTCAAAGGCACAAAAATAAGCAAGAGGAAGGTAGAAGATGACTAGAATCGGATGTAGGATGCTTCAATTGTGAAAAACAAGATCAAAAATCAAGAGATATGTGTGTGTGTGAGCCGATTGTGAGGAGAGGGGAGGGAGTAGGCTGCCGTCAATTGTGAGGGAGAGGAGAGAAAGAGATTAGGGTTCTAGGTTAATATTAATAATAACAAGATGTTACACTTTAGTCCCTCAACTTTTAATTGTTACTTTTCTAGCTTAATTAACTAGTTCTTGTTTCTTGTCTAGCATCACACATAATATAATCAAGTAACACATATGTTAACACATAATTATCACATAATTATTGTTTTGACGTTTTTCGTTTATTCACCAATTGTTTGCGTCAACTCGTTTGCGTTTCGGTGCAATTCCCGAAAGACTACACATGTAGTAAGTGTCAAGCGTCATTTAAACCCTAGTTTAAATGTAATGAGGTGTGCGTTATAGATTCAATGATCTTTAAGTTTGAATTGACGGAGTTGAGTTGACGGAGTTAACCTGAAATTGACGAATGTCACATCATTCCCATGTTAAAGAATTTTCGTCCCGAAAATTTGAGTCAAGTCGTGATGAGTGTCTGAAAAAGTAAGAAATTTTTTTTTTCAGTTTGTCATATCATCCCCTAGTAGAAAGAAATTTCGTCCCGAAATTTAATTCATACCTCCGGTGATTTCTGACGATTTGTCGGGTTTCGCGGTTTTCGGTGTTTGGTCAGCCCTTCAAAAAGGTGAGGATACTTTTTCATCATTTGATCCTCGCGTTCCCAGGTGAACTCCGGTCCACGTCTCGAGTTCCAACGAACCTTAACGATTGGAATCTTGCTGTGCTTGAGTGTTTCGGTCTCCCAATCCAAAACTTCAACTGGTTCTTCAATGAAGCGTAACTGTTCATCAACTTGCAATTCGTCCAAAGGAACTGCTTGGGTTTCATCAGATAGGCATTTCTTCAAATTGGATACGTGGTATACATTGTGTACGCCACTGAGTTCCGTTGGTAGGTCCAGTCGGTACGCCAGCGGACCAATGCGCTCAGTTATTCGATAAGGGCCAACGTATCGTGGGTTGAGTTTGTTTCGCTTCCCAAAGCGAACCACACCTTTCCAAGGTGAGACTTTGAGTAACACTTGGTCATTCACTTGAAATTCGAGAGGTTTCCGGCGCTTGTCGGCGTAACTCTTTTGGCGATCTCGTGCTGCTGCCATGCGACTTCGGATTTGAACAATCTTTTCCGAAGTTTCGAGTACCAGTTCTGGACCAATGATTTGGCTGTCACCCACCTCTGCCCAGCAGAGAGGTGATCGACACTTCCGTCCGTACAGCGCTTCAAACGGCGCTGCTTTAATACTTGCGTGGTAGCTGTTATTATACGAAAACTCTACCAAAGGTAGGTGAGGTTCCCAACTTTTTCCGAAATCCAACACACATGCACGCAACATGTCCTCTAAGGTCTGAATAGTTCGTTCACTTTGCCCATCCGTCTGAGAATGGTATGCTGTGCTCATATCAAGACGAGTGCCTAGTGCGCTTTGCAGTGACTTCCAAAAGTGCGAAGTGAAACGGGAATCTCGATCAGAAATGATTGAGACAGGCACTCCGTGTCTAGACACTACTTCCTTCATGTAGACGCGAGTCAGTCTTTCCATTTTGTCCGATTCCTTAATCGCTAAGAAGTGTGCCGACTTAGTCAACCGGTCAACGATCACCCAGATGGTATCGCATCCCGTCGGTGTCTTAGGTAATCCCGTGATGAAGTCCATTGAAATGTGTTCCCATTTCCACATAGGAAGTTCCGGTTGTTGTAGTAGGTAATCCCGTGATGAAGTCCATTGAAATGTGTTCTCATTTTCACATTCACACCCCGTTACAGTCAATTGAACATCAATAACACAATCTGTCCAGAAACTGTTTGCATCCAAACTCAACATATTAACTATCTATGGACCATAATTCATTCATATGACATTCTAGACACCATAATTACTATCCATGCACATCAATTACACATCACATACATGATTAGGGTTTTGCTAGAACTAAAATCAAAGAAACAAACGATTAACATGCAATAACATCAATACTAGTTATCAATTCAACAATCAATACATCTTTCAATCATCATCTAATCAAAACAAGTCATATGAACATCATATATAATTTCCAGATTCTAGGGTTTATAATTATACCTTCAAAGGCACAAAAATAAGCAAGAGGAAGGTAGAAGATGACTAGAATCGGATGTAGGATGCTTCAATTGTAAAAAAACAAGTCAAAAATCAAGAGATATGTGTGTGTGTGTGTGAGCCGATTGTGAGGAGAGGGGAGGGAGTAGGCTGCCGTCAATTGTGAGGGAGAGGAGAGAAAGAGATTAGGGTTCTAGGTTAATATTAATAATAACAAGATGTTACACTTTAGTCCCTCAACTTTTAATTGTTACTTTTCTAGCTTAATTAACTAGTTCTTGTTTCTTGTCTAGCATCACACATAATATAATCAAGTAACACATATGTTAACACATAATTATCACATAATTATTGTTTTGACGTTTTTCGTTTATTCACCAATTGTTTGCGTCAACTCGTTTGCGTTTCGGTGCAATTCCCGAAAGACTACACATGTAGTAAGTGTCAAGCGTCATTTAAACCCTAGTTTAAATGTAATGAGGTGTGTGTTATAGATTCAATGATCTTTAAGTTTGAATTGACGGAGTTGAGTTGACGGAGTTAACCTGAAATTGACGAATGTCACAACTTAAGGATTTATGCTAGAAGAAAAACTTAATAAGATATATTGTTATTGATTGATATATGTACTTGTGTATTTGAATTTTGTATGGATAATTGTTATTTGGAAATTTATTTAATAGATATTGACACTTTTAATAATGCATGATAGTAACCTTGAGAGCTGTGATAATCAGTTCACGCCCCAGCATTTCCACCTTAGGTTGGGGTGTGACACCCCCGCGAACCGAAAACGTAAGCATCTACGAATTGCATACCCGATTCGCGAACCCGTACCGAGGCGTACCGCGAATTAGGTAACTATGAACCAAACCTTGGTGTTTTATTTATTTTAAAACAAAACATTCATACCGATATTATTATACATTTTATGTGTATAAAAATGATTTTTAGAACAAAATGTTGTCACGTATTAAAAAATGTTTTTCTATAACGTTGGAAGAATTGGAGACGAAGACTCAAATAATAATGTAAAATTTCAATATTTTTTAATGGCTAGTAACATGTGTATCATACGCGTGAAAATTGTATATAAATATATATAGCGACAATGATAATAATAATAATAATAATAATAATAATAATGAATTGATAGTGTAATATTTATACAAACAAATACTTTTACATTCATTAGAAGGTATTACATTGTTGTTTTTATTAAACAAAATAACATACAACAAACAAAGTAAAATGCCAACTTAAAACATCTTTCTAACTTAAATCATGAAGCCAAAAAGATATATCAATAAAAACTACATCATGATATATGAAGTCATAAAGTCATGTTTATTAAACAATCATCGAAATAAAAAGAAATGTGTTGTAATTTTTTATACTTGCAAAGAAGAAAACTAAAATCACCACAAAATCAAATTCAATGTATTGTTAATAAGAGAAATAAATGTACAAATACAATTCACAAACTTATAAACAAATCATAAATCTCTATATACATCCTTAGATATTGCCCGTATTACACACGGGTGAAAAACATATAAACAACATATAATATAGACAACCATAAAATTTCATAACTCACATTTTAAACCAAGACATATATATATATAGAGAGAGAGAGAGCGCATGCTACATACATACGCGCGCACACACACATACGGAAGATCATTGAAGAAGTTAATATTAGTCATTGATTATGTGTAATCAATGGTTTATATTCAAATTAGCAAACTTGTTAGTAATATTATAACTTAAATGGTTTTTTAATTGCAAAAACGTAGGTCGTGACCATTTATCTTATAACTAAATCTTTCATTTAATTTTTAAATAACTTAAGATCAATAGTGTTGTTTGTGGATTTGTCATTATTATTTTTCCTACATTTAATTAATGTTTTGTATGTGCGTAAAAACAGACGTGTTTGCATAAAATGTTTTGTTTAATAAATCCTTGATTTTATTGATGCATGCATGTGGTTTATGGATGTGTCGTGAATGTTCTTCCTAAATTGAGAATATTTTACAAGTGTAGGAGAATGGTAATTTTTGTGTATGTGATATTATAAACTAGTTTTGTTTGTGTAGGTGTATATTGTGATCCTTGTAGGTTAATACAAATGGGCAGAGAATAACATGAACTAGTTTTGTTTGTGTAGGTTAATATTGTAATCTATGTATTATTAACATGAATTCGTTATATACATGTATGTTAATATTTTAATCCGTGTATGTAATAACATGAACTAGATTTATATGTGTAGGTTAATATTGTGATATGTGTAGTTTATTTTTTTAGATGGTTTAGTTTGATGTATGCATTTTTCATAGCCATTAAAATGTATTTTTTATAGTATGTATATGATGGTTTTGTTTTATGTATTTTTATTATATGAAATCAAATAAAAAAAAAATAAAATACAAAGTATAATCATTTGTAACTTACCATTAATTAGAGGGGAATGGACACTCATGAGTATTACACATGTATCAGTTAATCATGTACTACCACCTCATTTCTATCCTTAGTTACTCACAAACCGCAATATTACTGGTAGCATATACCAATAAGTACCTTAAAACTTTATTAATTCATTTTAATTCTTCAATGATCAACAATGAATAAATTGCATGTGGCAAATATTTGCCATGAAATGAAGCCATGCACCTTACTCACATGGGGTGGAGTGGTGTTTCCATGTGATTTAGAAACCATACACCTTACTCATATGAGTATCCCATCCTCTTTTAGTATAAGTTATCAAAAACAATCCTGACTTTTTCTAGTAATATACCCCGAAAAATCTAAGATTTAAATAGTCATATCTGAAAAAAGAATATTTTTGATTGGTTGAAATAATTTATCGCATCTTACGTACTAAGATCACTTTTCGCATGAACTTAATCCCACACATACACACACATTATAGTCCAACTACTATGACCAAGACATTGCGATATCTATATCGACGACATGTTGTCGAAAAGGATATAGCGACAACAATCTGGAGCTTTGCGACAAGTGTCTTCTATATAGACCCAGTTTGTTGTGCTGTGTACCGAACATACAAACTCATTAAACAAAAGAGACTTGAACATATGACAAATAGGTGTTTAGATTTGGTAAAGGATTATCCTTTTTTCATTGTGGTAAAGCTAAAGTTCGCTTCTAGTATGTAAAACTATTTCACTATTTTATACATTTAGTAAAGCTAAAGTGTATACATTTTATTAATCCCTTAAGCTTTATTATTTTTAGGCCGTGTATATACTTTGTAAATATTTTAGCATTTTACATTTTTATAGTTTATGCTAGTGGCACAACTTAATGGAGACCCGGGAGTCTCCCCTTTCCCTCTTTTTTGCTAAGTAGTGTAAATTTTAGGATACGCATAATATAGAAAAACAAACTTTTCGATCGATGAACAAATAAAAAACAAAGAAGACCTTCTTTTTTGACGATTTTAAGTTCAAACAAAAGACTTCGATTGTATTGTATTGGGTCATGAAAGAATCAAACAATGGAAAACCATAACGTCATCCAAGATATAACCAAAGTAGACTTATAATTTCTGATTCGATTAAAAACAAGACTCGGTCATGTGTTGAAATCATACAACAGAATTTCATGGTACTTGGGTCAAAAGACCTCGAGTGATGTAAGCGTTAGTTAAGAAACAACGACAGATCAAATATATTTTAGTTTATCTTTATATTATTCCTTAACATATTTTTTCTTTCTTTTTTAAAAACCGCTTCACTAAAAAGAAAAACAAAAAAAAAACACCAGAGATAGTCATACAAGAAACAAAAACGAAAACTTGTATGAAAGGCAATTTTTTTTATTAAAAAGCACACTTGGTCAACTAACAACTAAACCCGGTGAAACACGCAACCAATTACACGTTAAGAAGTGGGTTTTTCAACGGCGAAATGATGGGACCAAGGAAACTATCTTTGTTGCCATCTTAACGGCGAAATAAATTCTTTCTTATACCATGTGTGTCAAAACGTCTCACTCTTGGGTATTTTGCGTCATGTGGCATCCCCGTCTTTAATGGAGAGTTTTGCAAAAAGTGGCGTAATGGGCAAAACGCCACAACTCTCCTACAATAATCACATATAGTCCCCTCTCCACACACAATTTTATCAAAACTCGTGTCATGCTCGCGTTATGTAGGAAACGCCAACTCCAAAATGCCTAATGAAAACGTGGGGGGGGGGGGGTGTCCCCGACGGTTTGGAGTGAAAACATCACAATATGGCACCACTACGGTTGGTCTTATAAAACTCGTGCCATATCCGCGTTTTGTAGAAAACACCATGCCCAAAATGCTGAAGGAAAAAGCCCCCCCCCCCCCCGGGGGCGGGTGTACCCCCGATGTTTCCACTCTAAAACGCTACAATGTGACTGGAGTAGGCATGGTCTTGCAAAGTTCACCGTATAGACATTAAGTAAAGATGAGCTTGGGACAGTACATGTATCCGTACTCGTACCTTTACCCGATTGTACCCGTATCAAAAATCAATAAAAACATGTACCAATACTCGTACCAAATTTTTTTGTATGGCACGTGTACGTGTATTGGTACGACTATTTCGGTACGTTACCCGTTTTTGTACCACTCGCTTTTTTATTTCCAAATCTTCAACGATATTAAAACCGGTACCATTACAAGTAACAAACAACCTGAATTAGTCCGGCCATTGGTACTCGCACGGGTATGTGATATGTACCAAATTAGTACAAGTACCAAATTGGTTGTCAATTTAATGATAAAATAGTATCGGAGAACCCTAATTCGGTCGTCGAATTTAAGTGATTTGATTGTTGGTTTGTGTAAGTCCCCGGTCCTGGTGCCTTACTTTGGACGTTGGATTTACTTATAAACACAGTTCTAAATATCAAAGTGAATTAAAACTTTTCGTGGAATATAAACACATCGACCATTCATTACAATATTAAAATCTTGTCTTTAAACTTTCAAATTATGTTAACAGAAAACATCATAACTTTTCTTCATCAGATGCCAGTAAGCTCAGTCCAAAGCCATGTGTCTTTATTCAAGCGAGCTGTCTCAACCTATTTGCCTGCGTGCATACTAAAAGTCAGCTACGCTGAGTGAGTTCTAGTTAACCAGGCAACATACATTACATTCATATATATGTATACGTGGTCCGTAGATACATATTATGTACTTTACTTGCTTCTTCCATTCATACATACACACATACATACTTCTATACTTTCATACTTGTATTCTTTCATACTTTCATACTTTCTTGTTTTAGCTTACTTATACATACGTAATTATCTCTATGTTTTAAAGAGCCTTTCGCCCTATATCCTTTGCAGATATTATTAGGGTCTGCAACCCATTAACCTTCGCAGATATTATTAGGGTCTGCAACCCTTTAACCTTCACATAATTTATTAGGGTCTGCAACCCTTTAACCTTCGCATATATTATTAGGGTCTGCAACCCTTTAACCATACAAACCATTCAACCATACATATCTTGCCATACAACCATACATTCTTTACCATACATGCATTGTGTGTGTGTATATATATATACATATATTCATAAACATCTACATATATACTCCTAACCTTTTATACATTCGTTCAATATCATTCATATATCTTTCATAAGACATTCATATAGCATACACTTACCACTTAAGGTAAGTGTATTAACTAACACATAGGAGTATGCACACATCCCCGAAAAACATAACAGAGAAAAGGGGCTAAAAACTCACCTGAGATCGGTTCCTTTTAGAGTTACTGGTAATTCCTTTCCGGCTAACTGTTAAATATATATGTTTGTTAAGTAACCATGTAAGTAATTTAAGTTGGCTTAATTTGTTATCTCCTTCGTGATGACGAATGACTTCATTCGCTATAACGAATGGTTTGATTCGTTATGAAACTTCATTCTGGTTAAGTATCATTCGCTATATTATTCGCTATGACAAATGGTTATATAACGAATGATTCCATTAGTTATAATGAATAGCTTGATATGAGTCTTAACGAGATGAGTGAGTGCATAACGAATGACTAAGGCTATTCGTGCTTTCTTTGAGACGAATGAAAGGCTCATTCATTACAGGAGCACACGAATGGTTTGATTCGTTGTCTTAGCATGGCGAATGGTGGATAACGAATGAATAAGGTCATTCGTGACTTCTATAGGACGAATGGAAGACTCATTCGTTACCGGAACATACGAATGTATCTTATTTTCTATGACTACTTAACGAATGTTCAGCCATCCGTTTACCATAACGAATGGATATATGGAATTACCCAATCTTTTACTCCAGAGGTCAAAGTCAAAATCGATATGAACAGAAACAGTCAACAGGCACATATTTGCAATTATCCTTCAAAACGCGATGAAACAACATAAATTTTGTATCAATAGGTTCGTATACATGTCGCCTACAAACCCTAATCCACCAAATATCAAAGCATTACGTTTAAATGGTGCGTTTGATCGATGTATACACACGGCTAAACGTTTGATTAATTAGCCCATTTCATTCCAAACATCTCGTTTACGTTCAAGTGTACACTTTTCTTTCATAATAACGTCCGATTTAATATCCTACCAAGTTTCATGCCAAACCGGCTTCGTTTACTCGTCCTCTTCACAAGCCGAAGACTACTCGTTTTACCCGAAACGAACCAACTAACTCGTTTACTATCAAGTTCATTACTTTATCAATAATCATGGCCCGATTATCATCCTACCAAGTTTCGTGCAAATCTGTGCACGAAAATTAAGTTTTTTTTAACAAAAACGTACCTTTGAGGTTTATGTCTGAAATCACTCGAGAAGACAAAAACCATATCAAACAAACTCGGAATTGAGTGAATCAAGCGGCCACAGAACCGTCTCTCCCCGATCTACAAACCCATCAGCTCTCCGTTGCCGGAAGCAACCGCTACAGTTTCTAGAAATATCAAAACAGTTGCCGGAATCTTTTATTTTAGCTGTTACGGTTTTGTTGTTAAAAACTGGACTTCCCGATCTCTGATAGAAGATCTAATTTGTGGAAATCTTAATTTATATGCCATGAACAGTCAGTTAAAATTTGAGACCGATCTGACGGTTAGATCTCTGGGAATCGTCGTGTCTTTGTGGACTATTTTCTAAAAAACGGGAATTGGAGAAGTATGTGTTTTTGATGGTGTAGGCTATGGTGTAGAGATGGATGAAAATGGAAAGGATTAGGGTTTAAGGGGTATTTATACTCCCTTAAGCCCATGGACCTTAGGCCCATCTTTCCTTTTTGGTCCATAATTACTTCCATCTAATTAGCCTACTTATCATTCCATCTTTATTATATTATTATTTCTTTACTAACTCAAGGAAACTTTTCCACCATAAATAAAAAATATATTAAATATTATTCTTAGATATTTCGGGATGTTACAAGTCTACCCACCTTATAAGAGCTTTCGTCCTCAAAACCTGCTTAGTCCTTGTAAAAGGAATACTTCCTGTATTCACATCCTTTCTTTAGCATCCTGACTTACCGGTTTATCCTTTGCCTTACAATCAGCGAGTGATGTTAATTAGTTTTAGCTTTCTTAGGTAGCTTGTTCATGAAGTCCTCGATGACACGCTTCCTTATACAGACTTTGCAAGTGCATATCACTTCCACAAGCATGTTCTTCTTTCTTGTCCTTTAAATAGAAACATTGCACTTACTATCATTACACTTAGCACTGAATGACCATTCCGTCCAATTACAACCTTTAGCAAATATACTGCTTTGCAATACGTTCAAAACGTATTAATTCCAAAAAGGAAACATTTCTAGTTTCTCCTTAAGGATTACTTCTTAAAATTCCCTTGCCAATTCCTTAAGGTAGAACACTTGCAATTCTTGAGCACATCCATTGCATAACTTATCGGAGAACTCCTTAAGTCACCACTTAAACCTTCTTTCATTCTCAGCTCTGCATCAACACATAAGTCTTGTTCTTGAGTTTTTTAACCAAGGAAAGAAAAGGAAAGGAGAGGGAAGGATAAGAAAGGGAAGGGAAGAGAAGGAAATTTTTTTAATTAGGTGTGTTCTTGAGTTGGAAGAAAATTAGAGGAAAGGAAATGATAACTATGTTAAAAAATAGTTATCCTTAGTAATCATCCCATTTTTGGGAGGATAACTTATTGCGAAAATACATTAATTTAATCCTTCCTAACTCCTCCTACTCCTTTCCTTTCCATCCTAAAAAAAACTCAAGAACACACATTTTTTAATTATCCTTAGTTTTCCTTTCCTTTTCCTCCTTTAAAAAAAATCAAGAACAGGGCGATAGGGTTCATGAGTTATAGATGTCTAAGGTAGCTTGATAATGAAGTCCATGTTGATACATCTTCCTCTTCTTGACTACTCATGCCTCGTCATGTTCTGTGAATCCATTGTTGTCTGCAGTTGCATATCAGGTTGCCCGATATATCATAACTATTTTTCTTAACAGGTTTCCTTTCCGGGCATGTCTTGACCTTCATATGGACATTTAAAATGTCATTCTATCATTTCCGTTTTAGAGGACTTCCCTCTCTTGATCACATGATTATCGTGGCAACACTAATCACTCGTGTTAAGACTTAATTCAAATATACATAAGTATAAACCATTTCTACGCCTTCCTTGCATGTCTTATGTCCTTGGTTTTCGGCATTCTCTTGCGGTGTGATTGTCAGCTCCACATTCATAACTCTTGTGGTTGTTCCTATCCACGTAGGCAAAGTATCATATCCTCTCACAATGTCGCATACCACAAACTCATTTTTACTTGACTTCTACTTAAGGGTTTCGATTTCATCAGTATCTGCCTTCATTGTAACCGACATCTTTCCTTTCAAGGCCTCGATGTAAACTAAGTATCGAGACTTACGAGCTTCACCTTGGATTTGGCCTCGAAGATCTCTAGGGCGTGGAATCCTCAGGCGACCAAATCTGATTTCAAATAATAAGTATTATCTTCCAAATCTCGGTGTAACAAGAGAATTCATTTCTTTTCATCTTGCTCTCATCCTTTATAACCTCTATTGCGCCTCGTAGATCTCTCTCATGAAATCCGAAGTGCTAACTAATTTATACACTTAATTGTCGCGATAACTTCTTCACCTTCACGGCTGATTGCGTCAACAACCATATTAGTCTCTCCGGGATAATACTTGATTTCACACTCATAATCCTTTATCAACCTTAACCATCATATTTGCCTCGTATTCCGTTATTTCTGCTTGAAGAGATATCCAAACTCTTATGACCTGTACTAATGGTACAACTTGAAAACCTAGCATACAGTTACTTTTTTTTCAGCGTCTCCAACACTTCTCTCAAGTGTTTAGGATGGTCGGACTTATTCCTTGATTATTTCAATATTATCATCAATAAAAGCAATGTCTGATTTGTCCAACATCGGATGACATGCCCTATTCATCATAACCATATATGCTGTTGGAGCATTCTTTAATCCAAACGGTATCACGAGAAACCTTTATTTTCCATATCGTGTCGGAAACGCTCCCAAACATATACAAAATACCAAACGTTCTTGTACCTGTACCCGATTGTACATGTACCGAAATTCAACAAAAATGAGTACCATTACCTATACCGAATGAGCTAGTACAGGTATGTGCACGGATACAATATGTGTATGAGTCCGGGTATATGTGACAAAATGCTCATCCCTACCATCAAGTCATGAAATAAATGTGATGCAAGATTGGAGCTTGTATATATCTTTTATTTATTTAGAATTTGAATTTCCTAATTTATCTTATTTACTTTGTAAGTTTTATAATTTTTTATTTTTATATATTAGGAGGTAGAGTTCTTTGTTGGGAGAGTTTTTCATTAAGTTTTATATTAAAAGAATATTATTTTTGAACATTTGATTCATTTTATCATCTTTAATTATCATGAATCATGAGTTTATTAAGCTATTGATCACTTCCAAAACTGCATCAAATTGTTTCGATCACAATATTCTTAGGCAAAAAATAGATGGAATATAAAAATCAAGTATAGTAGGAAGACGATTCAAAAGAAATCTCCACATATGAATTAATGTTAACCATCTTAGGCATAAACTTTATAACTAGCCAACCTCGTAGCATGATTCCTGTCTAAAAGAATAACATGATCAATATAATTTCTAACTCTACTAACCAATAATTCTTCCTCAATATCCAACTTCCAAACTCATTTATCTTATGAATCGATCAAATTAACGTTATACACGGTTGACAACAAATCACTAAATTGAGATTCTTTCGAACCACCCCTCGGCACACACTTCTAATCCCAAATTAGACCGGATTTATCACATGTTCGAACATTTTTATTATTTTCCAAATTGAATAATCTGAGCAACCTAGAACACAATGGCTTATCATCCGATCACACCTCCTTCTAAAATAAAGTATTTTTACTATTTCCTACTTTCTCTCTATCAAGAAAACATGAATAAGATATCGTTACACAAATCACGAACAACTTAAACATATTAGGCCACAACTCTTCGTCTTCAATCCTAAAAGACATCCTAGAGGTATCAAGATTTTTTATGTAAATAATTTTGTAACACACTAATCCAAACTTCCAACGCCAATTGTACAAAAGTGTCCGATTAGGACCAGACAAAGTACAATGAATACACCAATTCTTCCATTCTAACAGTATCATTTTATTTCTATATATGTGACATAAACCTTAAATCCATTAGGGTGAAAAGGGAACTCATAAATTTTACCTAAACTATTTAAAACATCAACCAATCATGTAGTGTCACCTCATTTTTAGCCAAAATTACCCAATACTATCTAAAGGTGAGGAGCACCATACCTGACTACCCAAAACTGGCCAAAAACATCTTTCATCCTCCATAATGTTCAATTGTTAGGCTTTATCATCGGATTCATGAACCGAATTCCAGCCTGATTAGCAAACTCGAATGGCTTGGGTGGCGTTCCTAAATGAACCCGAGTCATTAGTGTCATTGTCCAAGAGCATCACTTCCACCCCTATTTTAAAATAACACCAATGGCATAACTTGTCCAATACCCTTTTTCTTTTCTTAACTTCTAGTTTCACGTGTTACTATCAATCTTATCTTAAATATATATAAACGAAACATTTAAAAGCTCTTTAGTTGCCAAAAACATCTTTCATCCTCCATAATGTTCAAATGTTAGGCTTTATCATCGGATTCATGAACCGAATTCCAGCCTGATTAGCAAACCCGAATAGCTTGGGTGGCGTTCCTAAATGAACCCGAGTCATTAGTGTCATTGTCCAAGAGCATCACTTCCACCCCTATTTTAAAATAACACCAATGGCATAACTTGTCCAATACCCTTTTTCTTTTCTTAACTTCTAGTTTCACGTGTTACTATCAATCTTAACTTAAATATATATAAACGAAATATTTAAAAGCTCTATGGTTGCCTCCTAAATTCTCTCAAGTTACCGTATTGCTTTATTTGTAAATGAAGGTTTCTTATGCATTTGACCCGAATTCACGTGTATGGGTCTCACCAAACCCAAATAGGACTTAAACGGGTTATAACATGTCATTAAATTAAAAATTAATTTCACCAAATATTTGATATGAAATCCTATAAAATAAGAATATACCAAAAATTGATATCCTATTTAAAAAAAGATACTCCCTCCGTCCCATTCAAAGTGTCCACATTTCCTTTTTTATTTGTTCCATTATAAATGTCTACTTTCAAAATTTTTTACCCTTAAACACACACAACTAATATTAATAAACAATATTTATGGACCTAATTTCCAAAGGCATTATTGTCATTTGGTAAGAAAAAAAACAATAATTTAATCTAACTTAAACTTTGTGTTTCTCAAACTAAGACACTTTGACCGGTACGGAGGGAGTATTATTTATAATTAAGAAACAACTTTATAATAAAAAAAAATAAGCGGGTCATGGGTCTCACCAAACCTAGATAGCTTTTAAACCAGATTATAACATATTATCTATTTGTGAAACTCTTAAATCATCGAACCCTGTGTATATTATTAACTTCAATTCCTTACAATAATAAAATTAAATTTTTAAAAATTATATAAATATTAAAAACGAATAATATAAAACAAACACCGTAATACGGGGGATAAAAGTTAGTAATATATATCTTAAACCTATTTACTTATCATTTAATTTTATATTTCAATAATAACATATTGCCGATAAATAACATATTGTTGATAAATTTCTAAGAAATTCTAAATGCGCAAATATGTTTAATTTTTTTGTGTTGTAAAGTAGGGATTAACATTTTCACCGACAATTGGTACCATATCAATACCGACAATGGATAACATTATAGTACAAGTCTTCATTATTATGGTTTTTGTTACGATACGAGTCAGTTTTGGTATTTTTCATTATTCTTGCACTACCAACACCGAACCAATGTTCTACCACTATAATCAATACGATATTCAGTTTGTGTTTTTACTCATTTTCGGATTCGGTATTTCATTATGATATTTATCTCAGAGTTGTATTCAAAATAAAGTATATATTTTAGTACTAGGGTATATACCCGCGTAACACGCGGGTGGAAAAACATGTCAACAAACATAATAAATTTAAATAACAAATTCAAGCAACACAAAAAATTTTCAAACTTTCAGACCAAAACGCTAACCATTAACTTTGTCTAGATATTAAAAGTTAAAAGTTACAATAAGTTAATGTACACCAAACAAATAAAAAACATCAACAAAAGACATAAACATTTTCTTTCATATTAAACCACCGTCAACTTCTTTAAACATTCTACCAAAAGAAACTCATTTTGTTTCACCACCTGAAAATTTAATAAAACAATAGCATCCAAATTAAATATATTATAATAAATAATACAATTATTAGAATAAATTGTAAACTTCTTCAAACATTTTACCAAAAGAAACTCACCTTGAACACTTATTTTTCATTTTTGACCAATCTTGCAACAAACTTTTAAATCATTAACATTAATATTTTGTTAAACTTTCAAAACTTAAAAACGTTTTACAATAAATGAATTTTCAAATAACTTTGGAAAGATTAACTTTATCATAAAATCGGTTGCTAAATAAGTGTATGCGTATATATATATATATGTGTGTGTGTGTGTGTGTGTGTGTTAAAAGGAAAATTAAACCCAAGCTGACCCATTAAAAAATATGTATTTAACTCTAAAAAGTTTTAAAATATAATTTGTTATTATGGAAATGTCAAATCCGTTTTAAACTAATTTATTGACTGCTTAACAAAAAATAGTTTGTAAAAACAATCAAGAATTTATTTTGTTCTTATTGGAAATTCAAAATTTTGACAACAAATTAAAACATAATAGGATTAGATAATATTAATTTTGTTAAACGTATTATGAAGTTGAAACATGTGACGACACGAATTCATACCGAACAAATTTGATATTTTGTCAAATTTGGTTACGAAATGATTTATAGATGAAAAATGAATATGCCTTTTTAGTTAAAAAAATAGTATAACTTAAAATTAATTTGTGACGACACGAATTCATACAGAACAAATTTGATACTCTTTTAAAATTAACCCAACACGTTTCGAAATAATTACAAATATTAAAAAAATGGTTAATTAGTCAACTTCAAAAAATTATGAAAATGTTTTTTATTTTTGAAACATCGATATCGGGAGGTTTATTTTAGAATTTAATTTTGACATTTAGACATAATAATAATGGTCAAATATAAAAAAATGGAAAGTTTGTTGAGATTGAAAATTATGGAAAGCTTTAAAAGTGTGTGTTTAATTTGTAAAATTACGTATTAATCGGGTTTAATTATGTTATGACTATTAATCATAAATTAAGCAATTATATTGACTATTTAAAATTTAAAATTTAAATATAAATTCGAAATGATTTATTTAAATTTCGTATTTAAGCAACAACTTATTATATTTTTAGTAACTTAAAAGTAACTTATAATGATGATTCTAATTTGAATTTCGAATAGAAGATTGAAATTATTAATTTGAGGGTTTATTTTTATACATTAATTTTAACATTTAGGCGTAATTAAAAATGATCAAATATAAACAAATGGAAAGTTGGTTGACGATATAATATAAATAGAAACGATAATAAAATTTTGAAATTTGAAACAATAATAAAAACGATAATAAAATTTTGAAACGATATGCCGAGTTTTACATATCTTATATTATGTAATATATATAAATAGAAACGATAATAAAATTTTGAAATTAGAATATAAATAGTAATCAAATAGTTTGTAAATTATCAAAATATTATCAAAATAAGGTAATATAACTTATCTTTGAAAATTTTAGTCAACTTATTATTTAAATTATTGATCATTAATTCTAAAATTAAGTTATTTAAATGTAACAATATAGTCTAAATTTTAATGTATATAAAAAAAATTTAGTCAAATCATTATTATTATTATAATGGACCATTAATTATAAATTAATGGTTAATCATATACCAAAATTGTTTAGAATTACCATGTTCAAAGCATTGACCTACATTGACTAAAAGTTTAAAAAGAGTTTAGATATGTTAATTAAATTGTATTAAAACCATTAATACAATTTATTGAGTTTGACTATCCTTATTACTTATTTAAGTAATAAGGATAGTCAAACTCAATAAATTGTATTAATGGAATACTTAAATTATAACTTATTAATTCGGTTTTTATAACAAATAAGGAAAGTCAAATTAATTCGGTTAATTTGAAAACCTCAAAACTTTATTGAAAGATTTTGAAATGAGTTTAAAATTATGGAGAGTATTAAAACCTTTAAAAATTTGTTGAAATATTGGTCAATTTCCGAATTTAAAAGAAGTTTAAATATCTTGTAATTAAAATCATGAAAACTTTATAACTTATTTATTGGGTTTTCCATATATAATGTAGTTGGTTATATATAGAAAATATAATGAATCTTACAATATAATAAAATAATAATGTTTTAAGTCAAATATATTGAAATATAAAAATGGTGAGGAGTAAATGTTATTATTTTTGTCAAAATAAGATGTAACAACCAATTAGAAAAGTTAATAAATAAATAATAACAAAATAACTAAAATTATAATAATTATTATAAATTATAGGGATTATCGTTAATAAATAGATAAATATAAGATACAAAAATAAAATTTTTCTTTAATACATCGGTTCTGATTAAAATATATTAGTTGGACCAAACCAACAACTATATATGATTGATTATAAAATATCAAATTAATTACATAAATTGTGAAAAATACATAAATACATGAATAATAACAAAAATATACATCAATATTAAACAAAAAATAAGATATCTTATCAACAAATCTTTAACCCATGAAATTAGCTATATCAAGTTGGAAACATAACCTGAAATGAGAAAATTATATTATTATCCGTTTTACAAATAATAAATTTTAATTGTGGTAATGTTACATGTTATGAGATATTTACCCAGTAATTCATAAAATTCAACTTTAATTTAAATTTGAAAATTTATAAATTTTAAATTACATCTTTTTAGAAATAATAAATTTTAGTGATGGTAATTTTAGACATTATGAATTTTGTTTAATCAGCCATTTAAAAAGTTCAACTTAAAGTTAAATTGAACTTTAAGGTTTGACCAGACAATTTAAAAATGTTTGACCAACTTAAACGTTTGACCAACAATTAAATAAAAAAATCAACTTTAATTTAAATTTGGAAATTTAAACTTTTTAATCAAATCGTTTAACTTACCAACTTAAACGTTTGACCAGCAATTAAATAAAAAAATCAACTTTAATTTAAATTTGGAAATTTAAACTTTTTAAATCAAATCGTTTGGAAATTTAAAATTTTTAAATCAAATCGTTTAACTTACCAACTTAAACGTTTGACCAGCAATTAAATAAAAAAATCAACTTTAATTTAAATTTGGAAATTTAAACTTTTTAAATCAAATCGTTTTAGAAAATAATAAATTGTAATGTGGTAAGTTTAGACGTTTTGGAATATTGGCTTACCATTTACAAATTTCAAATTTAACTTAAATTTGAAATTTAAAATTCGAAATTGTAATCGTTTTAGAAATAAAAAAAAGTAATCGCGGTAATGCTACATGTTATGGAATATTAAACCACTGATTTACAATTTATTACTGGCCTTACCGGAAAAAGAATAATGATAATGTCCATGGATGAAACATTTTATTTAGAACCTAGAAGAACAACATGTAAAAAAAAATACAGGAAAAATATAAAATTTCAAATAAATATAAAACAACCATTGTTATAGGTATAACACATGAACCGAAAAACTTACCGGAAAAACGTAAAAACGTAGAAATATTAGCTTAATAGCCGTTTTTTATTTAGAACCTAAACTGATTTAAAAAAAATCAGTTAACAATGAAAATAAAGATAAAAAGGGTTAGATCTACAATAACCGGAAGTAAATATAATGTTGCCGGAAAAAGATATTATATTGCCGGAAAATCATATAACATTGTTGGCCATTAAAGTATAATATATAACCTTACCGAAAAATGATTAATCCCGATCTATATTACCGGAATATAGAAGATGGTAGGTGGTGGAGTTAGAGAGAGAGAGAGAGAGAGAGAGAGAGAGAGAGAGAGAGAGATTAAATTCAAACAAAAATGGAAAACAAAAATCTTACCGAAAAACCTTACCGGAAAACCGTAATAACTTCAAAATATCAATTCAATCTTGGATTTTGATATACAACATAAAGAGATTATTACAAAATCATATAACAATTAAAATAAATATAAAACCATATCGGTAAACCTTATCGGAAAAGATATTACCTTTCCGGAAAATCAAATAACATTGTTGGTCATTACCGGAAAATGATTAATCTCGATCTACATTACCGGAATATAGAAGATGGTGGAGTTAGTAATTAAGCCGAGAGAGAGAGAAAAAGAGAGAGAGAGAGAGAGAGAGAGAGAGAGAAATTAAAATGATTAAAATGATGGTGGAAAATTATAAAGTTTAAATAGTGTGTGAGATGACACATGGCAGCATAATAGAGACTCTTAGAATGAAAATTTGATGAGTTGGAAGCCTAGGTGGATAGCCTAGTAGAATGACATGTGGCAAATTGTATTGATTTAATAGATTAGTAAGATTGGCGGAATATAATCTGCACTTCGACTACCTGACAATGATGAAAATCACATATTTAGGATTTTTTTTTGTATTTAATGTTTTTGTTTACTAAATAGTTTTTTTTTTGTAAATATTTTAAAGTTTGCCCTATCATGTTATGACACGTGGCACAGAATGCTATTTTCTCTTATATTTAGCTCCATTAAAATAGGGATTTGTGGTTTATAATACTCTCAATTTTTTTGTTGGATGATATCATACCCAACTTTTGATTTGTTATCCACCACTTTCAACTTTTACCTTCATTGTTTCTGGCACTCCCGAACTTAACGAACATAACTCCGTTAGTTTTCTTGCTGATGTGACATTTTTAACACGTGGCATACTAAATCCATATAATATACCATCACCCACCTCCACCGCCTATGGCCGGCCACCACCACCTCTACCAACCTCCATTTGCAACACTTAAGTTCAAGCCCTAATTTCATATACCACTTTATTTTGAGCCGTAAATTCGTATGTGTTGTGGTTTTTTGATGTGCCTATATGAAACCCACCGTTGAAGACCACCGCCATCAACACTCCTCGCCTAATACCTGAGACCCACTCCTCTCCTGGAGTCTGTCTTCATTCTCCATTCATCGTCGCCTCTGGTTCATCTTCAACGCCAATATGAGAGAGAGAGAGAGTGTGTGTGTGTGAGAGAGAGAGAGATGGCGACGGTGCGGTGTTATTGAGATGGTGACGCCGGAAAATGCTTGCTTGAATCTAAGTGTGGTGCCTTATTCGATCAAAATTTCCGGCGGGGTTTTGAGCAGCTGCTAGGTTTGGTGGTTTGTTTGGGAAGGAGAGTGATGTCGGTGGTTGCCGTGAGATCTAGCTCACCTGGTCGCCAAACATTGAGATGACAATGGTGAGAACCACCTGGTAGAGGTTGGCGGTGAGGATAAAGGGGGCTAGGTTTAATATGATGAAGATGAAGAGGTGGCTATGTGGGACCCACATATAACACATAAGCATGCCAACTCAATTATATAAACAGTGTCACGTCAGCCAAGGAGATATGTTAAAAATGCCACGTTAGCAAGAAAACTAACGGAGTTAAGGTTCGTTAAGTTTGGAAGTGCTAGAAACAAAGAAGGTGAAAGTGAGGAGTGGTGGATAACAAATTAAAAGTTGAGAGGATATCATCTAACGGGTAAAAGTTATTGGGTATTAAAAACCAATATCCCATTAAAATATGATCTATTAAAATATGATGTCTTATAAAATTTTGAATTTACCTTTGTGATATGCATATATTCATCTACATTTCAATGTAATTTCACGCAAAACCGAGTTTTCTTGATAATCTACAAATTATCAAAGCATGAACATTAACCTAATCATTTAATTCACCTTAAAAAAATACTGTCCCTGGACACAAAGTTTTAGGTTTGTCGGTTAAAATTTGGGTTGCAGTTGATAAGATTGTGGTGGAAAAAAGATGCTTCCTTATCTTGAAGTGATGATGAAGAATCCATCTTTATAATTCTCAACTTTTTAGCTAAATCTACCTATTTTAATAAATTAAAATAGAAACACATATTATTTGAAAATTCATTCTTAATCAAAATTTTCTGTTAAAATTATTTTCCTATTATAAATAAGAATTTATTTATGTCTATGTAATCAAAATATATCAATTCATCATTTAATTAAATAATTAATTATCTAAATATAGAGATTTCAAAAATATACGAGTATATACGTTAGTATAATTAATATATTTATATTTTTAATAAACTCATATGTACCTTTTTTTATTATTAAATCAGTTTATAAACACTTTTCAGTGTAGGAGATGAATCTAATAAAAATTAATTAATGATATTTTAGGTCTAAAGAGATAAAACAAGAAGGAATTATAAAATGAATATTAATTTTATTTTCACGTGTCATTCATCTTCCATGGATCCGTGAGTTATCATCCATCTCTTTCAAATCTTTAATACAAAAGCATGTTTTAATCATGCTAATTTTATATATGATGTTGTCTTTTTATGTCATTTATAATAAAAAATCTTATCATCTTTTGTTAGAATTCGTTATTCATTAAAAAATATAATACAACTTATAAAAGCAACATATGCATCTTTTTCGTGATTATGAAGAAATTGCGTGAGAATCCATCACGTATTCGTAAGAATATTCCATTAGAAAAATATAATTTGAACTTATCAAACCATTTAAGTTGACAAAATATGGGTTTTTTTAATTTAATCAATATTTAAAGTCTAACTGTATTCCTTTTGAGCTTCTCATACATCACACGGGTTCTAAGACCACCCGTAGAGGTGAGTTATGGGATGCGTTATGGCCCATAACACCCCGCCCTTTTGGGTGTTCAAAATTTGTCCGACGATTTGTTGATAACGTAGGTTTGGCACAAAATAAAAAAAATCATTTTAACCCCCCAACGATCATATGGCCAATGTAAAAAAAAATTGTTTTATATATATTAGCCAACTTCATCCTTAATCAAAACTCATCAAATTTATAAATCTTTCTTTCTACTCTATATTTCCTCACACCAACTTTTCTCTAAATGGATTCTCCTACTTATATATATAATCAATTTTTCGGGCCCGACCGACAAGCCGAAGACGACGCGGAGGAAGAGGCTGTTACGAGTGCGATTGTGCTCACGACAACTTATATGAATTCTGTTAGCTCTCTTCCACCCCTCGTTTCAAAAAGAGCATACATCGAACGAGATCGTATCGAAGCCAACAACCGGTTGATGGCGGATTACTTCAGCGACTCGCCGATGATACCGATTCCACGGCTTTACTCAAATGGCTCAAGAACAATTGATCATAATCAAATAACCCAAACCGAAATACTCGGTAGACAACTTAAAGCTTACGAATTCTTATATTAAAAATAATCAACTGACTAAACAAAAGACCTAACAAGCCTTTATAAATAAAAATAATCATTTGATATGGGCCGGGCCGGACCGACTTAATGAATCAGATGCTCCTGCATCATACTCCCACTCTTGAAAAAACTCGTCCTCTTGTTTTGTCTCCAGAACAAAGCCACCTGGATCAAATGGAACATCAATCCGCTCCTTAATTACCATCATCACAACCCGCGTAACTAGTTCAACTTCACACTTTGTCTCATCCATAAGAATTAATGGTGGGCATTGTTGGAGAGTACCTACGCCTACGTGGACTTGACATATATTTTCATACAAGGCTTTAGAGTTTTTCATAATCTTATATGTCCCAAGTATACTTTCCTCATGCATGCAAACCTTCTTATTAGCAAAGATATCCTCACCCAAGATATATTCCTTTATTTCAATATTGTTTCCATATTGAAATTCCATATTTATCTGCCAAGGAGTCAAGGCTCCATCCTTGTGAATGGGCAATTCCTTAATAAATTCCGAAGGTTTTGGTTCAAAAGTCAAACCATTATCTTTAAGTTTAATTTTCAAACCCGGAGATCTGAAACATGACCATTCATCTTGCATATTTCCCACGATCCACGGTTGAATTGTTTCTGACTCTATAATTGGTTCATCTTCCCCGTGCACTGAACCAGTTTTAACGATAGTCACACCGCTCCCTGTCACTTTATCACCACCTAAAAAACCGCTAAGAATATTTTGCACAAACGAACATTCTTCTTCATCGAAATCACTCCCATCTTCATCGAATATTGGTTTGTCTTCTAATAAACACTCTTCTTTATAGATCGGCTCGGCGAACCGAGGGTGGGGATGGCCGAAAGGATGCTCCTCTTCCTCGTTTACATCGTCCCAGACGATAGTCCCCGATTCGGTTTCGTTAACACGCATCTCCCATTGTAACTCAAGATCTCGGACTCGTTGTCGGAGCCTTTTGATCTCTTGTTTTATTTCAAGATCACGGACTCGTCGCTTGAGTCTTTTGATCTCGTAATCCCATGGGTAGGGACAAACTCCATCGCTGCCTCGGGCGGCGAATCTGCGAGTAGGTAGTCGATCCTCTCCACGGGCACGTGAACCACCAATGTTCTCTTCGATGCCTCGGTCGGCGACTCTTCGAACAAGAAAACATCCGCCTTCACGTAGAGCCATTTGAACAACCAAAGCTTTGATTCCAAATGATGCCGATTCCACGGCTTTACTCAAATGGCTCAAGAACAATTGATCATAATCAAAATAACCCAAACCGAAATACTCGGTAGACAAGCTTAAAGCTTACGAATTCTTATATTAAAAATAATAAACTGACTAAAAAAAAGACCTAACAAGCCTTTATAAATAAAAATAATCATTTGAGATGGGCCGGACCGACTAAATGAATCAGATGCTCCTGCATCAGCCGACATACAAGAACCTGAAGACCTTTAGGCGTCGCTTTCGTATGTCTAAAAATTTATTTATGTCATCACCAATGATTTAAAGACAATGACGACGAGGGTGAAGACGATGAAGACGACGAGGGTGAAGACGATGGAGGTGAGTAGTTTTTTTTATATTTTAATGTAATATTTATTTAATAAAATATTATTATTATTTGATTATTCTTAATAAAAAATTAAAACAAAAAACAAAAAAGTGTAAAAGTGACTAGGCGTCACGTGACGCATAACACGTATGGGGTGGAAAGTTATGACTACACCATCTTTTTGTAAAAAAATATAACTCTTACAAGCGTCACATGACGCATAACTCCTAAGGGTTGAAAGTTATGACTACACATGGTGTAAAGCTAGTCAAAGAATATTAAAGTGTACAAAATTATAGTTAATTTGAAATATTATAGTTAATTTGAGATGGTATTTATAGAATGTTGAATATTTATTGATTTTTAAAGAGTAAATTGTTTGTGGTTTATACTTCATAGCTTTTCAACCCAAAACAAAACTTTTGGACTTTGAACCCTAACGCTTAGATTTGCACAATTAACTCTTGTTAGTATTTGAATGTATGTGTGCCATGTTTATGTATGTATCTATATACATATGGACATGTGGTATATTGCAATGGGGGTTAAGTTGAGCCTTTGATTTCTTTATGGTTTCATTATTACTAACGCTCGAATTTTACTCACACTCTTTGATTTTGATATGATATTCAGACTTACGCCATACTTTGAAGCTTTAAATCATGAGGTTCCCCTTTTTACAGCACAAGTATGCCTGTTCACGAGCCGAGCCCAAGCCAAGGCAAGCTCAAGCTCGGCTCGATATTCTATCGAGCTGGCTCGGCTTGAGCTCGAACTCTTAATCGAGCTAAAGATTTTAGCTCAAGCTCGGTTTTAAATCGAGCCGGCTCGGCTCGGCTCGAGTTTACCTGTAATAATAACAATTATATGCGACCATCAAGTTAAACTAAATAAATATGACGTTGAGATCAACATCAACCAAATACAAATTAAATAAATACGTCTAATAATACCATCGTAAAGAAAATATGTTCAACAAGTCTAAACCAAACCAAATACAAAATTAAGAAGAGAAGTATCATCTATGAGCGGCGGCCGATGGCGGAGGTGAATATGAGTGGCGGCCGGAGGCGGAGGTGAATATGAGCGGCTAGGGTTAGGGTGGAAAATGGAACGTATACTGATAATTGAGTGTGTGAACTATGCAGTCCCATCTCTCAGTTACTCAGTATATGGAATTATGAATATGGACTATGGAGTGAGAAAGGAAATTGGGCTGGATTAAAGGAAAGCCCATGTGTTATAATAATTGGGCTCGATAATTATATGCATGTATGTATATATATAATAAATTAAAATAAAATAGTTCGAGCATATCGAGCGAGCCGAGTCGAGCCGGGGCTAGATCAGGCTCGGCTCATTTAGAAATCGAGTCGAGCTATGCTCGGCTCATTTACAATCGAGCCGATTTCGAGCGAGCTTTTTTCGAGCGAGTTTCGATTGAGCTTCAAGCTGTGAGCTTTTTGAACAACCCTAAGCACAAGAGGAAGGAAAATGATGAGTAGTTTAAGTTTTTATATAAAGTTTGTTCTTTAAAATTTAACCCTTAGGTGATCCCTCGCTAAAGTTTCCGTCTGTAAACTGACAAATAAATTACCCAAACACATACTTCACAGGCGGATATTTGCCGATAATGAGTTTCTTCGATGAATCTAGATGAAATTGTTCGTCGGTGTCTAGTAATGTTATAATTAACTCTATGAAACAAGATCATGAAAACATGTAAACTTCAAAAATCATATAAAATAAGATTATAATCATATTTCTTGTTACGGAAATTTATTTCATAAGGGTGCACAATAAGGCTGTGTAGTGGATGGGCTACAAAATAGGACGATTTATGTCATATGGCACCCAGTCAGCAAAGGGTAGGTTTTTATTTTTGGGGTGTAATGATGTTGTAGCCCCATATACATATTATATATATGTATATATATATCACACACACACACTATTATAATAATATAACATAAACAAGATTCGGCGATAAATTTTCATCGCCCCCTTTTATAGCCCATTTTCTCGCCCAGGAGGACGGTGTTCGCTCTCCTTATCGCCCCCGTCGCCCCATATTTGTCGCCCAGTACGCTTTGCCTAATTAGACAAGCACTGACGCGTCATCTTCGAACATCGAAACCAGTACGGATTATTGTTTTTCCTTTCTTTTTTGTTTTTTACATAAATACAAAATCCATCTCTCCATCTATCTATATAAATATCTAAAAAATAAAATCATGTGTCATTCTCTGGTTGCTCCTCAACCCCTTTCAAGCCACCAGATTGCTTGATTAGTTATTAGAGGTTTCCTATGCATTTGACTCGAATTCGCGAGTACGAGTCTCATCAAACCCGTCCTTAAATGGGCTATATAACATCTCATTTATTTGTGAAACAATTTCATAATCAAAACAATAATTTTCGCAGGTCATAGGTCTCACCAAACCCTGATAGCCCTTAAACGGGTTATAACATCTCGTTTATTTGTGAAATAACCCATTAATCATCAAACAATATCGCCCTTAAAAGGGTTATAACATTTCATTTATTTGTGAAAAACTGTCACACCCGCACTTAGGGCCTAGGCGTGTGACCAATATTTGGTACATGTTTTGAAAATATATCAGAGTTTTAGCGGAAGTCTTTAGTTTATAATAAAATATTAATTTATATTTTGAAACATTAGTTTATTTGTAAAATATAACAAAATATTTGATTTAATATAAAGTTTCTCGAATAATAAATATTCAAGAGTTTGATTTTCAAACTTTTGTTTTATTTATAAAACTTTGTTTAAATATTGTTTGCAATATTTTAATAATTTAAAATATTGAGTCATCTCTACCTTGCGAGCATCTATCTCCATGAGTTGGCTATAATTCCATGCTACCTGTGCTAACTTTATTTCCTGTAATATTTGGGGGGAAAATACGTCAGCGATATGCTGGCGAATCGTTGACTCTAAAAACATTTTATAAATCTTTCTTTGACTGACAAGATAGTTTTCATGAAACAATCTCAGCAGAAACATCTATTATTTCTGGGATTGTGCCACTACCATACACACACAATTACGGTTCTCCGGGAGTTGATACCCTTTGGAGAACTTTAATTATGACCTCTAGTCTGCGGCCACGTAGCCTTGACTGATAGACTAGATTGATTATGTTTGGATCCAGACACATGTGTACTCGGTCTGAGTTGTTTTTATTTTCTATCTTGTATTTTAATAGGGATCACGTAATCCCATAAATCTTTATTTGACTGTCTTTGTTTAAGATAAACAACCCGTTTATCTTGACTGAAAAAGGTTTAACGTATTCACCTATGACTGTCTGTTCTGAATGATGTGGTGATCTCGTTTGAAAACCTTTTGTGAATGAATGAATGATTGAACGCTTGACTTATAATAAAATAGGTTTATATAAATATCCGGATCGTCTCTTAATCCGGCTACAGACCTTTAGTCTGGTTTTGATAACTTAAACCTTGATTGATATTTTTTTAATTATATATTATTATTTTTTTTAATATGAAATCTTTCTCTATATTTGCTAACTATGTGTTATGTTTCTTCTTCAAGAATAAATGTATATGTTATGTTTCTTCTTCAAGAAGAAACGTATATTATATCTATCCTTTGTTAACATCTTATGTTTCTTAATGAAGATATAGTGTACTAACTATATTCTTATTTTAAAAATTTCATCTTTCTCAAAGAAACATTATTTTAATTTATTCATTGTATTTTATAATTCTTTGATCAAGGTCTAGGCTATACACCCGACCAGGGTCTAAGCCTATGGAATAATAATATTTTATTTGGGCAGAACCCATACCTTGCTTAGGTTATTATTTTCTGGATTCTCGGGCAGCACTTCGACGCTTGCACGAAAGTTGAGAATCTTGATCAACAAATCCTCAGCACGCAAATCGAGGCAACGTTCGGGAGTCGCCGGGTCGTGCACGTACTTCGAGGCAGAATGTCGGGTCGTCTCGGGTCGGCACGGTTTACGAGATCGTTACGCGTTACGAGGTCGGTACGCAAAACGAGGTGCGCCGGTTGTCGGGATTGTCGGCACGAACTTCGAGGTATCGTTGGTATATGGTGCGGATTACGAGGTTATTATTTATCGGGGTCGCGGCACAGAAACCGAGGTTAAATCTAGAGAGAGAAAGTATTTCTAGAGAGAGAGTGTGTTTTGGTGTGCAAATGAAGGTGCCAAGCACCCCTATTTATAAGCTGAAAAACGAACCCATCGCGGTACGCAATGGTTGCTGAAAACCCCGTCGCGTATCGCGACGTAGGTTTGATGAATCACCAGTAGCTTCGCCACGTGGCGCCACGTGGTGACACGTGGCAGACATGATGCCACCATGTGACACGTGGCGGGACACGTGTCACCTCGTCATGCCTTTATGCCACGTGGTGACACGTGTCAGCCTGCCAGACCTCGTCGTCGCGGTACGCGAGGACGTTTGGTTTTGGTTCGTCGCGTATCGCCGACAGCCCGTTTCTTGAGTTTAGAAAACATACCCATCGCGGTACGCGATGGGCCTCCTTCTGATCCGTCGCGTATCGCGATCGGACAGGAGAACAGAATTTTCACTTTTGGTCCTTGAACTTTGAAATTTGGTATTATTAGTCCGAAATTTTCGTGATGTTACAAAAACCACTTAATCATCAAACCCTAATTTAATTTCTCTCATTTGCACATTCCCTGACGTCGGTCTATTATCTCTATCACTGGTTAACTTTTGATTACCACCCACCATCGTCAACCTCCTCTTTCATGCAACCACCTTCATCATCTACATCAACCATCCCTTTTTCATAATACAAATATTTGTGTTCATATTTATTCGTTTTAAAAAATCAACATGCTCGTGTTCATTTATGTCGGTTCGTTAAAAATCTTAAAACTATATGAAATAGCCCAAACGTTAAAAATATAATGAACGTAACAAACTAATATATACTTATTAAATCAAAACAAAAACTATTAATAAATAAAACAAATCATTACAAAATATAAAATAACAAAAATGATTAAAAACAAAAACATGAATTAACCCCCATAACAAGGGGTGCAAACAAGCCGAGCTCCTCGCGAGATACTCAAGATCGACTCGTGAAAAAGCTCGATCGAGTCGAGCTGTAATTAGCCCGAGGCCGAGCTCAAGCCTAAAAGAAAGCTCGCTTAATAAACGAGCCCGGACCCGAGCTTCATTTATCGAGCTCAAGCCGGCAAGCGAGCTTAAACAAGCTTGTCATTTCTATTATATATATATATATATATAATTTTATGAAAACAAATAACTAAATAACATATATTATTATATATATAAAGTTATAATAATAATAAATACACGAAAATAATTATGTATATAAGTTAATAAATATTAATCGAGCCGAGCCCGAGCCAAGCTCGAGCTTGAAAAACTACGAAACGAGCCGATCTCGAGCTTTATAAATAAAGATCGAAACGAGCCGAGCTCGAGCTCTGTATAAGTTAAATGAGCCGAGCTTGAGCCTGGTCGAGCTCGGGCTTAACTCGGCTCGTTTGCACCCCTACCCATAACACATGGGCTCAAACTTAGTTATGTGTTTTTCTCTATTTTCGCAATTGATCAATACAAGAACAATTTGCAAGCAGGCGTAACGGTGTGAAAAATCAGTTTATTGTTCTCAAAATGCACAGGTGCACATTTAATTCGTTTCGTGGATTCTGGAACACTTTTTTATGTCGATTTATACTTGCCTCTTGCATGCTTAATTATACTGCCTTATGCTTCAATTTCTTATCAACATTAATGGAAAAATTGACCCTTGTGAAAAGTCTTGGGTCTGCCCCTGGACCTTTTGGATTTGCCATTAACAAATGAATTTGGATGTTCATTTGATCCCCAAATTTGTTATTTTTTTTTCTTCGTTGCTGACATATTGCCTTTGAACCTTGAAAATTTTGTTGTTTATGCTACAATTTTCATTTTAATGGGACGAGATGCTTTTGGTTCTTTCATTCGGATTGTTCGGTTGTCACGGGTCAAGTGGGATTCAAACAGTAGAATAGTCAAGTTGCATATTGTTTTAGATACATGATAGATTCAAGTTGTTAACGATTTTGGAGTGTGATTGCGGTTCATTTTGGCTAAGTATTCGCCGATTATGTAGTGAAACATGAGTTTTATTATCATGGTGTTCTAAAAATACAACTTACCAATAACATTTTCTACTACTAAATGTTTAACTAAGTGGTTTGTTTGAAACAGGTTTATCGTGAAACTGTGCAACCACAATGTTGAAAATACCGACCTTTGCTCAATTTAATATCAAACGTTTATTTCTAATTTCTCTTTTTCTCTTATTTGTCATGTTGTGGGCTAAACATTACATTCATGCTCTTGGGCCCGTTACAAGCTCTGTCCAGCCCAGCCTTTGCCTCAATGGTACGCTGCTCTTCTGCACGTGTTTCAGAACAGAAGCTTCTTCAACGACACCCTAATCTTGGTTGGCGTACAACAGGTTGATTGATTTGCAATCCCATGATTGAAGAAATTGATCGTGTTTCCTTAACTACTACAAGATTGGATGGCTATTTAAACTAGTCTTATTGTGTTTCAGCAATATCATCAATTGACTACAGTCAATCTCTTATTCTCCTTCATTATATTCATCGGAATCATCCGATTGGTTTTACCCGACATAGTTCGGTTCTTGTCTTTCATCTATTGTAATCCTTGAATTCAATAAATTATCTTTTTTTGACATGGTATCTAGAGCCTGTTAATTGGTCTCTGGTGTTGAATTGAATTATGCCCTAATCAATTCTTTACGATCTTGTTTGAAATTGTTCGTCCTAATCGAAGTCTCTTGTGGTTAAGCTCGATTCTTATAGAAAATTAAGAAGTTCTTCCGCTGCATTACTGCTGGATGCCCTAACCGAAGTCTGCTCTGGTTAAAGTTCATATTCCAATCAAAGTTTAGGTTTTTCCCTCCGCTGCACTATTGGTAATCAAGTATCTTCTTAATTTCATCAATCTTTAATCTCTCACTGTAAGTCTTCACCTTGTTTTCTTTATTTTTGTAGTATATTGTTTGTTTTTTTTTACAAAAAAAAAAAAAAAAAAAAAAGAGAAAAAAGAGGTTTTACCCATGGGCTCGTCTGATAATAACGAGACTTTGATAAGTAAACTTGATGCTAGCGACCCGTTATTCCTGCATGCTAGCGATTCTAGTAATCTGACCATCGTGAGTATCAAGTTGAAAGGATCCGAAAATTACACCATTTGGTCAAATGCCATGAAATTAGCCCTTCAAGTTAAAAATAAAATTGGGTTTATTGATGGCACTTGTAAAAAATCCACAACTAATAATGTTTTGGCAAATCAATAGGATAGGTGTAACTCGATTGTAATTACATGGATTCTAAATTCTATTTCTGATGAACTATATATGGGTCAAGTGTTTTCAAAATATGCCTATGAAGTATGGCAAGATCTAAAAGAAACGTATGATAAAATAGACGGCTCAGTCATTTTTGATCTACATCAAAAAATTAATTCTTTAACACAAAATGGATCTTCCTTGTCTGAATACTATCATAAGCTTAACACCATGTGGAAACAATTTGACCAAATGGTTCCACTTCCATCTTGTACTTGTCTAGCCTCTAAAGAATTTAATGATTTCAGCCATATGATAAAACTAATGCAGTTTCTTATGGGTCTTGATGATGTGTATCAACCGGTTAGGACTAATTTATTAACTAGTGATATACATGTATTTATACATCTCGGATCCCTTGTAAAGTTGTGTTTATTTAATGTTTCGAGTTCGTTTTAGTTCGTGTTTGGTTTATCTTTTATTATTTAAGGTTTTGAGTCAAGTTTTATATATTTATCGTGTTTTAACTCTTTTGATGTCTTGCATGTTAAACTTAATTCTTTCTATCATTTCATGCAAAGTTTATGTTCGTTTTACTCGTCAATGACTACATGATTAGTTCACTTAGAGTTTCGATTTGTTTTCATGTAGATGGTGGCTTTGGAGTCAAGGAAAAGAAGTTCTAGAAGTTTCTCATCGTTACTTGGAGTTCAAGAAAGGGGCCTAACATGAATAAACAAGAAATAATTGCAAAAAAACGAAAATTCCCCAAAAAGGGGCGTCGCGCCCGCGCCTAGGAAAATGCCCAGGATACCTAGGCCAGGCGCCTAGGCCTTCTGGTCAGCCAAAAATTGCAAGCCCAAGCCCATTCTCGCTTATATAAACATCTTCATTCCCTAGCCGATCCTAAGCTTAATTGCAGCCGATTTTGAGAGGGTTTCCAAGGGTTTGAAGGTGTTTTGGAGTTAGGAATCAAGGAGGATCATCAAGCTTTCGTACAAGCGTTTCAGAGTCGATTAAGACGGGTTCTCTCGTTCTTTATCTTTGTTCTTGTTCATTATCTTTCATGATGTTTCTCTTTGTTTTCAATACTTGTTTAGGATTGTTTTTGATAATGATTCTAGGCTAGACTTCATGTATACCTAGGTTTGATGAACATGTGTTAATTTGATTCTTGCTTTGGATAATGTTTTGATTATGGTTTTGTTGATTTAATAGTAAAAAAACTTGATTTTGTTTTCATGATGCATATAAGTATTTATTATCTTGATTGATTGTTAACTATTGCTTCACATAGATCTTTTATCTTTTGATTGTGTTCTTTAGATTTAGGGTTTATGTTTAATCAATTACTTGGTGTTTTGATTATTATGATTAAATGGGCCCGTTAGATCATAGAAGCTTGTTGATAGTTGGTTAGGGTTTTAAATGTTTTGCTAAATTCCAATAGCTGTAAGGTGAGGAGTTGTTCATGTGTCTTGGTCAATTGCATGCTAGGATAGTTAGTGAAATATTCTTGCTTATTGTGTTGATCCATGTTCATGATTTCATGTTAGCTTATCAAGTTATCTAGGGTTTAGTGTTTCGTAAGATTGTTTGCTTTAGATACTATTAATTAACCCTAATTGATGACTTTTCGGAAATCAATTCAACTGATTGCTTAATAATCTAATAATTGTTCTTTGGGATTTCATTTGATTCAGTCAAAGGTCCTTAGGGTTTTGTTAGATGAATATGTTTAGAAATCAGTTTCCATAATCATGTTATTTGTCCATTGTTTGATGATTGTTGATGCATGGGATTCTTACCTAGGTAGATTCCTTCTATTATTGGTTTCGATCTTGTGTTTAAAATTGCTTGTTTCTCGTTTACTTGCTTATTTGTTCTCTTAGTTTAATATTAGTTTAAAATCCCCCTTAAAACATTAATAATAAATAGTCGTGTCGTAAGTCGAGTCTAATTAGTTAATTAACGTAATTTATAGAGTCCTGTGGGTTCGATATTCCAGACTTACTTAGCTCTAATACAATTGACCGGTTCACTTGCCGGTGTTTTGTTTAGTTGAGTCTTAGGTATAGTTTTTTATTACTTGTTTAATTTAGTTAATATTTAATTGACTGTTTTTAGCACATTAACTAGTGACCCTCTCCCTTCAATAAAAACTGCCTACTCAATAATTTCAAGAGAGGAGTCACATAGGAACTCAAAAAATCTTACAAGAAATCAAACTCAACACGTTGGGTTCATTTCAAAAACTAATCGAAGTTTTGAAAATAAGAAAAAATATAGGGGTCCTAATCATATCCTGAAGTGTACACATTGTAACAAGTTGGGTCACACTGTAGATAAATGCTATGAACTTGTTGGGTATCCACAAAACTCAAAGCCAATAGGGAATCAGGTTGGTAATCAAGGAACAAGAAATGTCACCTCTAATAACTCTGTTTTAAACAACTCTGATTCCTCTTCGGCTTCTACTATTCCTGCTTTAACCCTTGATCAAGTTTCGAGACTATTAGGTCTTTTAAATGAAAGAACAGGTGAAGGCTCGCAAAACACTAACATGGGAGGTAACTTTCTTGATCCTTTTTGCTCTAATAGCTACTCCAAACGTGTTTTTGGATTCTCAAGTAGTCTTTCTGATACTAATAATGTCAATTGGGTAGTAGACTCTGGTGCTAACCAACACATGGTCATGTCAGAAAAAAGGATTTTTAATAAAATAGATATTTTAGAATTTAATATTAAAGTCAAACATCCAAATGGCTCTGACGCTATTGTCACAAAAATTGGTAGTTTTAGACTAAGTGATGATGTGGTTTTGACAGATGTGTTTGTAGTACCAGAATACTACGTAAATCTTATGTCCGTTTATAAACTTGCTAAAGATAATAAACTTAAGGTGTTTTTTGATGAGGATAATTGTTATATTCAGGATTCTCACACAAAGAACATCCTGGTGACTGATAGTCAAGTTGATGGTTTATATTTTTGTGGTGACACTTCAAAATCATTGAAGGTGTGTTTTAATAGCCATGATACTATAAACTTATGGCACTCTAGGTTAGGGCATCCTTCTAACCCAGTTCTTAATGCCTTAAAAGGTGTTTTAAACTTAAAAAATATAACAAACAATTTTCCTTGTGAAATATGTCATAAAGCCAAACAACATAGGGACCCGTTTCCATTGAGTGATCATAAGACCTCTTCTGTTGGGGAACTTATTCATCTTGATGTTTGGGGCCCTATAGAATTCAAAGTAAAGAAGGGTATAAGTATTTTTTATCCGTTGTGGACGATTATTCAAGAGCCGTGTGGGTATACCTGATGAAACATAAAAATGAAGTTTTTGATAACATCAAAAGTTTTCATAGCATGATTAACACTCAATTTGAGAAAAACCATTAAAACTTTTAGAAGCGATAATGGAACTGAATTTGTGAACTACCAAATAGTTAATTTTTTCAAAAAAAATGGTATTAATCATCAGACAACATGTCCGTATACCACACAACAAAATGGTATAGTTGAACGAAAACATAGGCATCTCTTGAATATCGCTAGATCTCTCCTTTTTCAAGGGGGGCTTCCCCTTAGTTTTTGGTCTGAATGCATACTAACTGCCTCTTATCTTGTTAACAGGACACCATCTTCTATTCTAAATGGCATGTCTCCGTATGAACTGGTTCATGGTTTTAAGCCCTTTCTTAACCATCTTCGTAACTTTGCTTGTCTTTGTTTTAGTACCATCTTAAATAACACAGATAAGTTCGGTAGTCATGCCGAAAAATGTGTTCTTTTAGGATACTCAAATAATAAAAAAGTATATAAAGTATGGAGTTTTGATAAAAAAAACAAGTTATTTTTTCTAGGGATGTCAAATTTTACGAAAATGTTTTTCCATTTAAAGATAATAAAATTTTATATGAATCTGATCATAAAAAAGATAATTTTATAAAGAACTTGAATTTCTTTGACTTTTTTGATGAAACCGAAGTCTATGAAGATGGTAACATTCCCAATGATGAAGGGGGGGGGGGGGGCACAAAATGAATTCACTAGTAATGATCAGCAGCCGCAAACTACTACTGAAACTGCTACAGGCGAGGCTAATTTACAGCAGCCTAGCAGTGAAAGTTGTAGTTTCGGCGAGCAGACATTCCTAGTAGGAATATTGATGATATAAGACCTCCTAAGGGAACTAGTGAACCTCCTATAACTAGGAGATCCACTAGAAACACCAACAATCCAAAAAATTACAAGATTTTATAATAGAAGGAAAAGTCAAATATGGTCTTGAGAAAGTTTTAAACCATTCAAACTTGCCTCCTGAAAACATGTGTTTTACCACCGTGTTAAATAAAAGTGTTGAACCAAGTTCATACAAAGAGGCTGCCACCGACCCTAATTGGGTGCGGGCCATGAATGAGGAGATGGAGGCCCTACATAGAAACAAAACATGGGAGTTGGTTAATTTACCCAAAAAAAGAAAAACTATAGGGTGTAAATGGGTTTTCAAAATCAAATATGGGGCCAATGGTGAAACAGAAAGGTATTAGGCTAGACTTGTTGCAAAGGGCTATAGCCAAAAGGAGGATATAGACTTTGAAGAAACTTTCTCTCCTGTTGTAAAAATGGTCACGGTAAGGTGTGTAATAAGTCTAGCTGTTGAAAAAAATTGCCCCCTTTATCAATTAGATATAAACAATGCTTTTCTATACGGCGACTTAAAAGAAGAAGTTTATATGAGTCTACCTAAAGGGTATTTTTCAAAAAATGAGACTAAAGTATGTAAACTTGTTAAGTCCCTTTACGGGTTAAAACAAGCTCCCCGTATGTGGAATGAGAAACTAGTTAGTGTTCTCCTTGGTCTTGGTTTTAAACAAAGCAAGTGTGACTATTCTCTTTTCATTAAATCTACTAACTCGGCTTTTTTAGCTCTATTAGTTTATGTAGATGATATTGTTTTGACCGGTAGTGATGTGTCTGAAATCAATAAAGTAAAACAACTACTTCAATCAAAATTTTTAATCAAAGACTTGGGTTTATTAAAATATTTCCTTGGTATTGAAGTAATAAGGACTACGCGTGGCATCTGTTTGTCTCAACGATAGTATTGTCTGGAACTCTTGGCTGAGTTTGGTCTTACTGGTTGCAAACCAGTCAGCACCCCTATTGAGCAAAACTACTCTGTCGCGTCCTTTTGTAAACAAAATGATGAATCCTTGTTGGACATTACTAGTTAGAAAAAGTTAATAGGAAAACTCATCTACTTATCCCACACTAGACCAGATATATCCTACTCTGTCCAGTTCCTGAGTCAATTTATGCACAAACCATCGAAGCCGCATCTTCAAATTGCTTTAAGACTTCTTCGGTACCTAAAAGGATCTCCAGGTAAAGGGATTCTCATTGAGAAAGGCACTTCGTTTAACTTGACCGCATATGCCGACTCAGATTGGGGAAAATGCTTAGACTCAAGAAGGTCAGTAACCGGTTATTGTATTTTTTTTTAGGTAAATCTCTAATATCATGGAAAAGTAAAAAACAAAGCACTGTTTCACAATCCTCTGCTGAAGCGGAGTATCGTGCTATGTGTTTTGCTACTGATGAAGTAATATGGTTGGTAAATATTCTTAAGGAATTAAATGTTCAAATGAAAATACCGGTCTCTTTGTTTTGTGATAACTCTGCTGCTATATCAATAGCAGCCAATCCAGTCTTTCACGACAGGACTAAACATTTTGAAATTGATTTATTTTGTTAAGAGAAAATTACCTCAGGATTCATTAAAGTTTTAAAAACTGAGTAAAAAAAAACTAGCAGACATGTTCACCAAGGACTCTTAGTCAATCTTCATGAAAGCATGTGCAAATCCATAAATTTATTCGACATGGTTGCATATTAAATTGAGGGGGGCTGTTGAAAATACCGACCTTTGCTCAATTTAATATCAAACGTTTATTTCTAATTTCTCTTTTTCTCTTATTTTTCATGTTGTGGGCTAAACATTACATTCATGCTCTTGGGCCCGTTACAAGCTCTGTCCAGCCCAGCCTTTGCCTCAATGGTACGCTGCTCTTCTGCACGTGTTTTAGAACATAAGCTTCTTCAACGGCACCCTAATCTTGGTTGGCGTACAACAAGTTGATTGATTTGCAATCCCATGATTGAAGAAATTGATCGTGTTTCCTTAACTACTACAAGATTGGATGGCTATTTAAACTAGTCTTATTGTGTTTCAACAATATCATCAATTGACTACAGTCAATCTCTTATTCTCCTTCATTATATTCATCGGAATCATCCGATTGGTTTTACCCGACATAGTTCGGTTCTTGTCTTTCATCTATTGTAATCCTTGAATTCAATAAATTATCTTTTTTTGACACACAACTACCTAAATATTCCACGGGACCAAAGCAATATTTTTGCTTATGCTCAAACAGGTACATTATAAACCACCTACCACAACAAAAAACAACAAACAATAAACGTTAAAAGTATTATGTTAAAAGAATTACGTGTCATATAATTCTTAGATGATAACAACAATACTATAATCTTAAAAACTAACTCCAAGCCAACTATAAACTCATGCAAGTATAAACCAAGCTTATACAAATATACTAAAAACCCACAAACTAAACTTAAGGGGTGTTGAGATTGCTTATAACTTTTTAAAAAGTAAAAAAAGATCTTTGAGATTCTTTATTGTGTGAGAGGAAAAGTTGATAAATCACAACATTGTGATCACATCTGGCCTAGCGGTAGGAGACTCGACTTCTCTAGTGGAGACTCAAGTTCAGATCTCACTTGTGTCACTTTTGTGTGAATATTGGCAATGAAAGATTTGAGCTAGGCATTATGCAAAGGTTGTCAGTTCAAACCCTGAGTCCACCTGGGTTTTCGTCCCACTGTGTTACGCTAGAGAAATTTGCTCTTGCGATGGCACAACGACTGTCAAGTGAAAGTCGGCGGTATGGTTTCCTGATGGAACACCCAAGCCAAATTCTGAAGTCAGCGTGGCCCGGTTAAGACAACGTAGCCTGGCCAGAGTGGGGCATCGGGGCCTCCGGATTTAAAAACTGCGGTAGCCTAAATACAAGAAAGTCGGCGTCCTAAAAAAAGGTTACACAAAAAACTTGTACTGACTAAATTTTTTGCTAAAATAATCGCCTCATACATTTTGTTCTACAAAACACTCGTCCCGACAATATTATTGGCCTAAAATACTCACACGTCCAATATTCTTGACTCACTCGTTGACTTAATAATCTAGGCGTGATTACTATTTTACCGTGGACATTTGAAAATGTGTTGCAAAGTGGGAATAAAATGAATCTTCTACATAAAAAATGGACGATCTGTGAATTTTCCCTTTATATATGTAGGAAATTCTCAAAATAGGTATTTTTATAAAAAAAAGTTTTTAGTTTTAGATATAGTTTTCAAAAAGTATAAAGAGTTAAAACTAATAATTCTTCATAAAATGAATTAAATCGTAAACGATATCAAAACCAAATGTTAAACTTATATATTTAAGATAGATATGAATGTGAACTTTGTGTCAACAAAAGCACAATACATACAAGAAAACAAGAAATTAAACTTCATAGAAATAAAAATATACAATAACTCTCCACAAAATGAAATGAACACCCACGAGAAGAAACAAAAATATTCGACTTGCCCATTTGAGATAGATGTAAAAGTGAAATTAGGCTTAAGAACTCAAATACATCAATTGAATCAAAGCTCAATGTAGTATTAAGCCTAATTCAAATCTGAAACAACAAAATGTTGGGCCACATTAACTGATAGACTGATGAGAGTCCATTTGAGGTGATCGATTAAACGACATATACATTTTGCATCACCAAACAACCATAACAATTACATACGAACGTTAAGAAAACAAACAAACTAAACTAAACTTTAACTACAACTATAAACATAACATACTTTATACATTCATGTAACATTTAATTTTAATACCTAAACACATCATAAATAAAAAATATATATTCATAATAATTATAATAAAACTAGTTATATTATATTAGACAAATGAACTAAAACAACCCCCCCCCCCCCCCCCCCCGGGTAAAAAGTAGTTATATTTTATTAGACAAATGAACCAAAACAAGACGTGCCCCTCTAGACCATGTCAAGCCATATTTAACCCGATTTATTATTACTTTAAAACAACAAATTAATTTATAGTCGAAACACAAATATTTTTATAACAAATTAATCAAAGATTTACACAACTTTAGTAAAATATATGTGTGTTGCTATTGCAATAAGAGGAAAATACGTAGTTTCGGTTGTCGGTGTTTGGTTTACAATTGCCAAACAAATATAGGGCTATGAGTCTCGGTATTAATGTAGGTTATCAGCTGATTTAACCCAAAAATGTGCCTTAAAGGCTTAAACGTATTCATAATTCATAAATACATTAGACGGAAATGGCAAAACTTCCCACTTCCATAAAAAGGAGTAGCTAACTAAGTAACTATCCTATCATATATCATCTCGTATAGAATGTAGTCATGTTGAATGACCGTGTCCTGTTATTATTATTATTATTATTATTATTATTATTATTTGTGTTACACCGAACGTGCGTAGTATTCTAAGTTCTAAACATGTTTTCTATATATTAAAAAGTATGTTTTATACCAGTGTGCAACACCGGTTAGAATAAAACAACAATGAATAACATAATGTATAAGATGAGGACAAATTAAGACACCTTGTTTTAAATGATTTACAATCTATATAACACATGGTACCATACAAAGCATGTTGATGAAGGACAAAATGGTCTTTCAAACATAAAATCTCATGTGAATTTTTAGTTATTTGAAAATATTTATAAATTTTTACCCTCAACTTTAATAGACTTTTTGTGAAATTAAATAATACATGCAAGTTTGGTCCCTTATTCATCACAATATATTATTTTTAAAATTTTTTTTTAAACCAACCCCTCTCCCCCCCCCCCAAACGATTTTTAAACGACCATAACTAGTTACAGCATAAAAACAAGAATTTTATTCTCTTTAATTTGAGTATGATAGTTTTGTAGTTTTTTTCAATTAAAAAAATAACATGTTACATATGGTTGTTCACCACTCGGATTTAACGATTTTAAAGTTAAACATGTGACAGACAAAACGTTATAACGATTATTTGTGAACGAAAATAGAAACTAAACTAATATAAATTGAAATCGAAAGTTAAAGAAAAAAAAGAACTGTGAAGCCTAACCGATGGTCGTTTTAAATGATTTAAAAATTTTAAACCGAACCATGAACACACATGATGGTTAAGTGATTACCAGAGTCTGTATTCAAACACCCGCCACATCACGAGGACTTCCGTCTAGTATGTATGTATATATAAGGGTGGATTATTGTACAATAATCAGTTATCGTACATTTGGTACACGAGCTTTTAGAACGTCAATTTCAATTTCACGTGGTGGCATAATCGTTAATAACCTAAATCTAATTTTATGATCTAATTCATCAATGGATTCATCGAGCATCCATCCATATCAATACAATTCAACCATCGAGACACGTATCAAACTAACTCGCTGGTTGATATCAAACTAAATTGAGTTATCTAACCCTTAAAATGTTCGTTACTTGCGAATAAGACCTCAAAACATAATCGGTCAATTTCTTTTACAAGTAAACAAAAAATTGCAGTTTGTTTTTCAATTTTTCACCTAATCATATTAATTTGAGCGATTAATTTTACTCATTTCACTCAGTTGTTGAAGTAAATACCAACAAAATAAGTTAGGTGCTTGATCTTCAAATTAATCAAAAATTGATTATTTAATCAATTGAATTGATGTGTAAGAGGCTTTAGAATCATCAATCGGTTATGAATAATACACTCAACTGAGCTTTGATTAGGGTTCAAAATATTATGTTTAAATGTTCTGAACAAAACTGAAACATTCAGAAACAAAACTTAAAAACGTTCTGAACAAAATTTAAGAAGTTCAGAACAAATGTCTAAGAAGTTCATAACATAAAAAGATCCGAAGAAAAGGCTAAGACATTTAGAACAAATAATGTAAAACAAACATCTTAATACGCGGGGGAGGGGGGGGGGGGGAGGAGGGGGAATAAAAGCTTAAGTTTGGTCCCTCATTCATCACAATATATTATTTTTAAAATTTTTTTTAAACCAACCCCTCCCCCCTTCTCCCCAAAAAAAAGATTTTTAAACGACCATAACATTTTTCATACATTAATATTTTATTTTTTAAAGTTACAGCATAAAAACAAGAATTTTATTCTCTTTAATTTTAGTACGATAGTTTTGTAGTTTTTTTCAATTAAAAAAATAAAATGTTACATATGGTTGTTCACCACTCGGATTTGACGATTTTAAAGTTAAATATGTGATCAGACAAAACGTTATAACGATTATTTGTGAACGAAAATAGAAACTAGACTAATATAAATTGAAATCGAAAGTTAAAGAAAAAAAAGAACTGTGAAGCCTAACCGATGGTCGTTTTAAATGATTTAAAAATTTTAAACCGAACCATGAACACACATGATGGTTAAGTGATTACCAGAGTCTGTATTCAAACACCCGCCACATCACGAGGACTTCCGTCTAGTATGTATGTATATATAAGGGTGGATTATTGTACAATAATCAGTTATCGTACATTTGGTACACGAGCTTTTAGAACGTCAATTTCAATTTCACGTGGTGGCATAATCGTTAATAACCTAAATCTAATTTTATGATCTAATTCATCAATGGATTCATCGAGCATCCATCCATATCAATACAATTCAACCATCGAGACACATATCAAACTAACTCGCAGGTTGATATCAAACTAAATTGAGTTATCTAACCCTTAAAATGTTCGTTACTTGCGAATAAGACCTCAAAACATAATCGGTCAATTTCTTTTACAAGTAAACAAAAAATTGCAGTTTGTTTTTCAATTTTTCACCTAATCATATTAATTTGAGCGATTAATTTTACTCATTTCACTCAGTTGTTGAAGTAAATACCAACAAAATAAGTTAGGTGCTTGATCTTCAAATTAATCAAAAATTGATTATTTAATCAATTGAATTGATGTGTAAGAGGCTTTAGAATCATCAATCGGTTATGATAATACACTCAACTGAGCTTTGATTAGGGTTCAAAATATTATGTTTAAATGTTCTGAACAAAACTGAAACATTCAGAAACAAACTTAAAAACGTTCTGAACAAAAATTTAAGAAGTTCAGAACAAATGTCTAAGAAGTTCATAACATAAAAAGATCCGAAGAAAAGGCTAAGACATTTAGAACAAATAATGTAAAACAAGCATCTTAATACGCGGGGGAGGGGGGGGGAGGAGGGGGAATAAAAGCTTAAGTTTGGTCCCTCATACATCACAATATATTATTTTTAAAATTTTTTTTAAACCAACCCCTCCCCCCTTCTCCCCAAAAAAAAGATTTTTAAACGACCATAACATTTTCATACATTAATATTTTATTTTTTAAAGTTACAGCATAAAAATAAGAATTTTATTCTCTTTAATTTTAGTACGATAGTTTTGTAGTTTTTTTCAATTAAAAAAATAAAATGTTACATATGGTTGTTCACCACTCGGATTTGACGATTTTAAAGTTAAACATGTGATCAGACAAAACGTTATAACGATTATTTGTGAACGAAAATAGAAACTAGACTAATATAAATTGAAATCGAAAGTTAAAGAAAAAAAGAACTGTGAAGCCTAACCGATGGTCGTTTTAAATAATTTAAAAATTTTAAACCGAACCATGAACACACATGATGGTTAAGTGATTACCAGAGTCTGTATTCAAACACCCGCCACATCACGAGGACTTCCGTCTAGTATGTATGTATATATAAGGGTGGATTATTGTACAATAATCAGTTATCGTACATTTGGTACACGAGCTTTTAGAACGTCAATTTTAATTTCACGTGGTGGCATAATCGTTAATAACTTAAATCTAATTCTATGATCTAATTCATCAATGAATTCATCGAGCATCCATCCATATCAATACAATTCAACCATCGAGACACATATCAAACTAACTCGCAGGTTGATATCAAACTAAATTGAGTTATCTAACCCTTAAAATGTTCGTTACTTGCGAATAAGACCTCAAAACATAATCGGTCAATTTCTTTTACAAGTAAACAAAAAATTGCAGTTTGTTTTTCAATTTTCCACCTAATCATACTAATTTGAGCGATTAATTTTTACTCATTTCACTCAGTTGTTGAAGTAAATACCAACAAAATAAGTTAGGTGCTTGATCTTCAAATTAATCAAAAATTGATTATTTAATCAATTGAATTGATGTGTAAGAGGCTTTAGAATCATCAATCGGTTATGAATAATACACTCAACTGAGCTTTGATTTGGGTTCAAAATATTATGTTTAAATGTTCTGAATAAAATTGAAACATTCAGAAACAAAACTTAAAAACGTTCTGAACAAAAATTTAAGAAGTTCAGAACAAATGTCTAAGAAGTTCATAACATAAAAAGATCCGAAGAAAAGGCTAAGACGTTAAGAATAAATAATGTAAAACAAACACCATAATACGCGGGGGGGGGGGGGGGGGGGGATAAAAGCTTAAGTTTGGTCCCTAATTCATCACAATATATTATTTTTAAAATTTTTTTTAAACCAAACCCACCCCCCCCCCAAAAAAAAGATTTTTAAACGACCATAACATTTTTCATACGTTAATATTTTATTTTTTAAAGTTATAGTATAAAAACAAGAATTTTATTCTCTTTAATTTTAGTGCGATAGTTTTGTAGTTTTTTTCAATTAAAAAAATAACATGTAACATATGGTTGTTCACAACTCGGATTTGACGATTTTAAAGTTAAACATGTGATTAGACAAAACGTTATAACGATTATTTGTGAACGAAAATAGAAACTAAACTAATATAAATTGAAATAGAAAGTTAAAGAAAAAAAAGAACTGTGAAGCCCTAATTTGGTACACGAGCTTTTAGAACGTCAATTTCAATTTCATGTGGTGGCATAATCGTTAATAACCTAAATCTAATTCTATGATCTAATTCATCAATGGATTCATCGAGCATCCATCCATATCAATACAATTCAACCATCGAGACACATATCAAACTAACTCGCAGGTTGATATCAAACTAAATTGAGTTATCTAACCCTTAAAATGTTCGTTACTTGTGAATAAGACCTCAAAACATAATCGGTCAATTTCTTTTACATGTAAACAAAATTTTGCAGTTTGTTTTTCAATTTTCCACCTAATCATACTAATTTGAGCGATTAATTTTACTCATTTCACTCAGTTGTTGAAGTAAATACCAACAAAATAAGTTAGGTGCTTGATCTTCAAATTAATCAAAAATTGATTATTTAATCAATTGAATTGATGTGTAAGAGGCTTTAGAATCATCAATCGGTTATGAATAATACACTCAACTGAGCTTTGATTAGGGTTCAAAATATTATGTTTAAATGTTCTGAATAAAATTGAAACATTCAGAAACAAAACTTAAAAACGTTTCTGAACAAAAATTTAAGAAGTTCAGAACAAATGTCTAAGAAGTTCATAACATAAAAAGATCCGAAGAAAAGGCTAAGACGTTAAGAATAAATAATGTAAAACAAACACCATAATACGCGGGGGGGGGGGGGGGGGATAAAAGCTTAAGTTTGGTCCCTAATTCATCACAATATATTATTTTAAAAAAATTTTTAAACCAAACCCTCCCCTCCCCCAAAAAAAAGATTTTAAACGACCATAACATTTTTCATACGTTAATATTTTATTTTTAAAGTTATAGCATAAAAACAAGAATTTTATTCTCTTTAATTTTAGTGCGATAGTTTTGTAGTTTTTTTCAATTAAAAAAATAACATGTAACATATGGTTGTTCACAACTCGGATTTGACGATTTTAAAGTTAAACATGTGATTAGACAAAACGTTATAACGATTATTTGTGAACGAAAATAGAAACTAAACTAATATAAATTGAAATAGAAAGTTAAAGAAAAAAAAGAACTGTGAAGCCTAATTTGGTACACGAGCTTTTAGAACGTCAATTTCAATTTCATGTGGTGGCATAATTGTTAATAACCTAAATCTAATTCTATGATCTAATTCATCAATGGATTCATCGAGCATCCATCCATATCAATACAATTCAACCATCGAGACACATATCAAACTAACTCGCAGGTTGATATCAAACTAAATTGAGTTATCTAACCCTTAAAATGTTCGTTACTTGTGAATAAGACCTCCAAACATAATCGGTCAATTTCTTTTACATGTAAACAAAATATTGCAGTTTGTTTTTCAATTTTCCACCTAATCATACTAATTTGAGCGATTAATTTTACTCATTTCACTCAGTTTTTGAAGTAAATACCAACAAAATAAGTTAGGTGCTTGATCTTCAAATTAATCAAAAATTGATTATTTAATCAATTGAATTGATGTGTAAGAGGCTTTAGAATCATCAATCGGTTATGAATAATACACTCAACTGAGCTTTGATTAGGGTTCAAAATATTATGTTTAAATGTTCTGAACAAAATTGAAACATTCAGAAACAAAACTTAAAAACGTTCTGAACAAAAATTTAAGAAGTTCAGAACAAATGTCTAAGAAGTTCATAACATAAAAAGATCCGAAGAAAAGGCTAAGACGTTCAGAACAAATAATGTAAAACAAACACCATTATACGCGGGGGGGGGGGGGGGGGGAATAAAAGCTTAAGTTTGGTCCCTCATTCATCACAATATATTATTTTAAATTTTTTTTAAACCAACCCCCCCCCCCCCCCCCCAAAAAAAAAGATTTTTAAACGACCATAACATTTTTCATACGTTAATATTTTATTTTTTAAAGTTACAGCATAAAAACAAGAATTTTATTCTCTTTAATTTAATACGATAGTTTTGTTGTTTTTTTCAATTAAAAAAATAACATGTTACATATGGTTGTTCACCACTCGGATTTGACGATTTTAAAGTTAAACATGTGATCAGACAAAACGTTATAATGATTATTTGTGAACGAAAATAGAAACTAAACTAATATAAATTTAAATCAAAAGTTAAAGAAAAAAAAGAACTGTGAAGCCTAACCGATGGTCGTTTTAAAATAATTAAAAATTTTAAACCGAACCATGAACACACATGATGGTTAAGTGATTACCAGAGTCTGTATTCAAACACCCGCCACATCACGAGGACTTCCGTCTAGTATGTTTGTATATATAAGGGTGGATTATTGTACAATAATCAGTTATCGTACATTTGGTACACGAGCTTTTAGAACGTCAATTTCAATTTCAGGTGGTGGCATAATCGTTAATAACCTAAATCTAATTCTATGATCTAATTCATCAATGGATTCATCGAGCATCCATCCATATCAATACAATTCAACCATCGAGACACATATCAAACTAACTCGCAGGTTGATATCAAACTAAATTGAGTTATCAAACCCTTAAAATGTTCGTTACTTGCGAATAAGAACTCAAAACATAATCGGTCAATTTCTTTTACAAGTAAACAAAATATTGCAGTTTGTTTTTCAATTTTCCACCTAATCTTACTAATTTGAGCGATTAATTTTACTCATTTCACTCAGTTGTTGAAGTAAATACCAAAAAAATAAGTTAGGTGCTTGATCTTCAAATTAATCAAAAATTGATTATTTAATCAATTGAATTGATGTGTAAGAGGCTTTAGAATCATCAATTGGTTATGAATAATACACTCAATTGAGCTTTGATTAGGGTTCAAAATATTATTTTTAAATGTTCTGAACAAAATTGAAACATTCAGAAACAAAACTTAAAAACGTTCTGAACAAAAATTTAAGAAGTTTTTTAGAACAAATGTCTAAGAAGTTCATAACATAAAAAGATCCGAAGAAAAGGCTAAGACGTTCAGAACAAATAATGTAAAACAAACACCAAAATACCGAGGGGGGGGGGGGAATAAAAGCTTAATGCGTGTATGTGTGTGTGTGTGTCATGCGAGAAATCAAGTTACAAATAGAAGTGCGATAAATCAATCAGGACCATTGATTATGAGTAATCAATGGATTAGAAAAGTAATGTCAAACTTGTAATTATGAAGATATTAATCTACCAAAATTTTAATAAAGAATGGTAATTTGGTATTTGCTTTGTAGACTTTTCAAAATAAAACTTAAGTCATTAATAACATTTATTTGTTATTATTATGAACTAATTGAAAATTACCTATAAATTATTTAAGGTTTATTGGATTTTAATAATCCCTATTGAATGGTATTGGCCGATAATAATCTATATTCATTTTATCGCCACAGATGGTCCCAAATTTAATAAAGTTGGCCCTCAATGGTCCCCCGTTAAATAGGATTTAACGCCGTTACACATTTTTTTTACAATTTCAAACTAATGTCTTAGGGCTTTTGATCGGAAAAAAATACTGGCCGATTGATGTAAAACTTAATTAGTTCAAAACGGTGCTCCAAAAAAACGAAATAATGCTTCAATTCGAGTATTCGAACTTACAGTTAACAAAAATTAAGCCGTTTGGATCATCATTTCGAGCTAAGTTTTACATCAATCGAATCGTATCCTCCTTCCGATCAAAAGTCCTAAAACATTGGTTTAATATTCAGAAAAAAATATAACGCCGTTATGTCTTTTTTAACGGGGGGCATTGGGGGCAACCTTTTTATTGGTTTTAGAGGCAAATGACTGGACTGAACCATGGTCGTTCGACTTAGGTCACTAGTGAAGTGAGATTTTTTTTTGGGGGGGGGGGTCAAAAGGATGTTAATGGGGATATCACATGTAAGCTCGAATCAATGCGTGACTCCCATTGACCCATACCCTTTAGCCTTAGAGGGGTATACATCACGTAATGAGTGATCTTAGTAAGCGTTAAAAATATAATTTATTTGACGATCCTTGCAAACTTTATTAGCACTACAACAATTTGTGTGTGTGTAGACGAAGTCTATAGCGACGAAAAAACGTAGCTGAAATAAAAGGGGCTCTAGCCACAATATGGTGTCGCTATAAAGGTTGGAAGAATGGTGAGAAATTTGCGCGCTTTTCTAAAAACTTATGCTGACGACATGTTGTATGTATAGTTGATTATATATGTTTTTTTTCTTATATAATGAATAAATGAAGAGTCATGAAGCGTCATTTAGGTCTAACTTGTGGCCACAACATGTTGTTGTCATAGAACTATTACTCATGTAAGGCCCCGATCCCGGTACCCTACTTGGACGTTGATTTACTCATAAACACAGTTCTAAACATCAGAGTTAATTTAAACTTTTCGCGGAATAGATAAATGTCAACCATTCATTACATAAGTCTTAAATCAAAACAATATAAAACATGTGTTGAGTTTAAATATCATAAAATAAGCCTTCAGATTCCAGCTTCTTTATTCCATTGCCATGTGTCCCCCTTCAAGCTAGCTGTCTCATTCTACTCACATGTGTGCATACTAAAAGTTAGCTACGTTGAGTGTGTTCTAGTTAATCAGACAATATACATCCATACACTTACCTTCATATACGCATCCGTAGATACATATTATATACTTTACCTGTTACTTTTCTTTCATAGATTCATCATACATTCTTTCATACCATTACATTTTCATACTTTCATACTACATGCATAACTATCTTTACCATCTCAGATATTAGTAGGGTT